>NW_027526295.1:98042734-98163650 GCF_048455015.1 Haemaphysalis longicornis
GCCGCCGCTGCCTCGAATATACGTACGAACACATACACCTTGCACAGTTTGCAAATATCCCCCTCCCCCACCCCTCCTCGCCGGCGCCACGTCACAATTTGAGAGTAGACTGGTAGACCTTTACTTCATCGGAAGGCGTTCACGTTTGTTTCCCTGTAAAACACTGGTTGGTTCTTTTTAGAAAACTTTGTAAAGTGCCTCAAAATGGCATTTGCCGTGCTCATCGATGAGCGCAGGTCTCCGGATTATTTGAGGCCGAACGCGGTTCTTCACGGAGCATTAAATATGGTGAACAACTATCTTTGCAATATTTCTCCTGAATCTGAGGCACGGTTGCGACGGCAGGGATTCTAAAACAGTAACTTCACATCTGCGGTTTGACCGCCAAGGGCTCTCCTACGCTGTGAGGGGTCCTGTATTTGGGCAGGTCAGTAGGTAGGAGGTGGTGGTGTTAGAGGGGGGGGGGGGGGGGGGTACTGGTGCTTTTTTTACCATCTGCGGGGCTTTAACGTCAGCCAATATCTCGCATAGACAGTGACTGTACAGCTAAGCGGATAATCCGCCTGCGGAGAGCTGTAATCTCTTGTCTGCACAATCAGTAATCATTGTGAGTTGTTTACTATTCGTTCCTCTATCTACACCGCTGTGGTTATACGCAAACTTCTATTTCGTTACTTGTCAATGCGGGGTCGAAATTAGACACGGAACAACAAATGGCGTAACGCAGTTCGAACTGGATAAGCACACACTCTTTGTTTTAAAACACGTGACGTCATGGGTGGAACCCCAAGGAAGTATTCAATGTGTCAATGGCCAGTTCAATGAATTATGTCAAGGCAAGTTGAGAAGCTAGAGTTATTTTCTCAACGTTTTATAGTTTGCCGAAATAATTTATCATGTTATTAAATAATTCATTGCTAATTGATGAAATAAACTATTACAATAATTTAACTTTACAAACAGAACTAATTCAGCCTTTCATTTATCTCCAAAACACATGACGTCACACAAGAATAAGGAACAAACATAATCGTCTATTGACAGCTCTCGGAGGAGACTGGGTGGGATTAGTCGCACACACAGGTCAAAAAACAGTTCGCAATTACCATCTTTGCACGATTCTAACACGTCTCCGATTGTAACGTGCAAGTAAGTTTACGAAGGAAACTTCTAAAAAATAATTTGACGCCGATTATACCGCGCCGATGTAGAAGGCAAGACACCACGTAGCTGGCGGAAGAAATTTTATTTGACGCACGCAGTTGTGGCAGCAAAAATTTCTCGTGCTTCGTAAAGTTGTTTATGAAGCTCCTGCAGGCTTTAAAACTGGAGCGAATAAAAGTGTTTGCGATTTGAGGTGCCTTGACCATCATTTCAGACATGAGGCTGCCGCTTCATTCCATGCTAATACTGATCCCACCATGTAGTTGTCAAATTCTCGAAAACACCCGTGCTCAGAGGCGGTGAGTCCTTGCATGGAAATATGGCTCTGCTTCGTTCGTCAAGCGCGCACTCATGTCTCCGGGACGCCCAGTGTGCATGGTGCTGCTCGCTGTCGGCAAGTCAAGTTACCTTGCGTTTGATGGACGCTTCATAGCGGTACCTCTTCGGGGCCAGAACGACTGAAACGAAGTACTAACCTCTGTCGCAGAAATACGAGCAAAAGTTTGCTGCGAAGTATACCCATTCAGGAATGGGTGCATCAAAATTTACTCATGAGGCATTGACGGATGGGTTTGGATTAAAACGAGTTGAAATTTGGGGAGATTTGTGTTCATGGCAATGCTGACGGCCGCTTTTGAGCCAGATTGTAGCGCGCACACAAATTGGGAGGCTAACTCTTGACAAATACGCAAATACGGTATGCCACGTAAAATTAAAAGTGCTCCTTTCCGAAGGGAGTTTCATGTTATGGACGATGAGATTTGCAACGGTGAAGGTACTACACCACCGCAATAAGCATACAAGGGTCACAGCAGAGCGGCAACTATAGGACGGCCGGTACTAGTTTCTACGGTTACGAATCGACTGTGGAGTGTTCGTTGACGCGGGGCGCAGGCTTTAACCGTGCACAACGGGACGACGCATTCTAGAACGTTCCCGCATAGCATCAGTGACAGAAGGCGAAGGCCACTTATGGGACTAAACCGTACAAGTGGCACACCCTGATGCGCCCATGAGACATCGAGAATGCGGCGCGGCCCTTTTGCGCATGCACGGATTTGCAGAGGCGGCGGTTGTTCGCGGCGCCTGACCTATCGCCTCCCAGTCTCAGAGAGACTTCTCCCGGACGCAGCATGACGCCAGGACCTGTGTTTGTGGTGTGTACTGTGCTTGGTGGCCCCCAGTGACTGTGGCAACGCTTCTTTTCCTCGCGGCGCCTCAGCTTTTCTCTTTACCTATCTCCTTTTTCTCTACCCTATTCTATTCATCCCCTTCTATATTCCCCACCCCCCGGACTGGGTTGTATGCCGCTGAGCCCCCAGATGGGCTCAATAATATCTCCAGTCCATTTCTTTTCCTTTTCCATCCAACCACCTAAGAAGAAGAAGAGAGGGCTTTCGCTTGGGTGCGCTTGAATCTGCCTCGAACGTACCGGCCCTTGTTTTGACCGTTGCATTGGAAACTATAAAAATGCTCTCTCTCTCTCTCTCTCTCTCTCTCTCTCTCTCTCTCTCTCTCTCTCTCTCTCTCTCTCTCTCTCTCTCTCTCTCTCTCTCTCTCTCTCTCTCTCTCTCTCTCTCTCTCTCTCTCTCTCTCTCTCTCTCTCTCTCTCTCTCTCTCTCTGACGAGGCCCCAGTGCGTCTTTGGCCACGAGAACGTTACTCTGCCTATTCCAGTTGTCATGTTTCAAGCCCGCCAGTGTGATGCTTCCTGCACCACCGTCCGCACTCGTACGCATACGTCCATGTAACACTACCCAGCCTTTCTTGGCTTGATCATTAGCTATTATGACGTGCCATGGCCATCCAAACCACGTGCACAACACACGCGAAGGTCCCTACCAAGCGCAGGAGATGCTCTTTGCTATCAGACGACACAACCGGCGCCCTACCAGCTACGTCACACAGAGGTAGCGCCACGGTACGTCCCCGAAGCCACTAGCACATTTTTTTACCTCCAAGACCGGTGACGCTCATGGCTATGGGGACGTCGCATGTCTCATTCCGGAAGAGAAGGTGGCCTGGCATTATTAAACATGATTCTTTCCTTGTCTGCATAAACTCAAAAATTTTGGTCTGTCTGTCTGTGTGCCTGTCTGTCTGCCGATTTAACTATACCTGCCGCCCGACCAAAATACTGGCCCCGTATGCATGTGCTGCTTTTCCTCAAAGAAACTGCTGTGATGGCCCATCCATGTCCACATTATTCATCGCAAAAAAGCCTCGGCCACATTTGAGGCCAAATAGGAGTGCATAAGCAAGAACACCCGTGTTTTTTTTACTGAGCAACCCACCGCGGTGGCTCAGTGGTTAAGGCGTTGCGCTGCTGAGCACGAGGTCGCGGGCTCGATTCCCGACCGCGGCGGCCGCTTTTCTGATGGAGGCGAAAAGCAAATACGCCCGTGTGTACGAGATTTGGACGCACGTTAAAGATTCCCAGGTGGTCAAAATTAATCCGGAGCCCCCTCCACTACGGTGGGCCTCATCGCCTGCGTTGCGTCGGCACCGTTAAGCCCTACAATCAATCAATCTTTTACTTAGCAGGAATACACGTTGGATTGTCTTTTGCGATAGCAAATGAGAAAGAAAGGCGGCGTTAGAAGCGGTTTTGAAGACAGGTGAGATGCGCGCTACATGCCCCAGCTGATACGTGCCGCGCAAGAAGCGCGAACGCGCCAAGATTAAATTGAATTGAGTTTAGCAAACCTACATTGCATTCGTCGTTGGAGAAATGACAGGGAAGAGAAGAGCATGAAGGGAGAGGGGGAAAAGAGGAGAAGATGTTGCGTGGCCGAGGCAACAGAAGGCTATCGTCGTTCCACGACATTGGTAGATTTTTTTCGCTGTCCAGCCTGAAATTTTGCATTGGTTTAATAAAGCTAGAGTGATGGCCCCGCGGCCAGACTAAAGTTGGTCTCGAGAGTGCGTTTTAGGAAGTCGTGTGTACAAGTACCCTAGTTTCGACGTAGCACTCAAGGCACTGAGTGTAACTCAGGGAGCCTTCGCTTTTAAAAAGCAAGGCTGCTTTGAACTGCGCAACAAAGTGAACCAACGTGGAAGTCATGCTTCACTATGACTCAGTGAGGCAAGTGTTCATGCCGACAGTAACAAAAGTTTGAAAAGCTGATGGTTCTAGGGTTCGGCAGGCCGACGGCCATAGTATTTCACGGCTAACGTGACAAAGAAACACCTGAGGGGTGTCGCCGCAAAGTTGAGAGAGAGGGGGAACTAGAACACCCACGAGGTCTGCGGACAAATCTGAACCCTCTTGTGCTTCTACATGAGGCAAAAGACGTTGCCTGCACAAAGTTTTTGTAGTTCGTATCCTCCTCCTCCTCATATCTACAACAGTCCGGCCGTAGTCAGAAACGATCGTTGAATGGCCCGCAGAGGAACGCCTTATTGAGCCACCGGAGTTGACAGTATCGTAACGAACGGCCGCGACACTGAAAAGTTGCTGATGGAAAGGAAGGTCCCTTTTGCAGGCGCGGAAATGGAGGATGTGACTGAAAGCGTTCCTATTATTTCTGCGGAAGAGAAGGAATGAAGGTGCGATTCGCAGGCGCCCGCTTGGGCGTACCAGGAGGACATAGTTTCTGCGGAGGACGAAAAAGAAAAAAAAAAATAGGAGGAAGACAGAAAGCGGAGCCGACCTCCAGGGCCAATGGAGCAGCGCTCGTGCGGCCGTCGTTGCAGCGTCCAAGTGGGCCAAATGTCCACTAGTCCGCTCCCGCCCACAGCGACAAGGGCCTCCGGGCGCGTTCAGCCCGCGGGCGTCCCGTCGAACACACCTATCCGCCGCCCTGCCGAAAAATCCAAGCAGCCGCGTAGTCGAATCCCCTTCGTCCGTTAATTCTGTGCACTGCTGCCAGAACTTAGCATGTTCCCACGCGCACGTCAGGCTCGCTACTGCGAGTCATGTAACTACCACGTGCTGCACTGCCAACACTGTCTTGGACACTGCGCACCTCGACTGCCACTGCACACCGCCGTCGGAGGTAGGGAAACCGACTCCAAAACTAACGGAAGCAAGGCGGCCAGGGTGTGCGGCGGAGTGTTAAGAAGTTTGGAAGCGTCCGCATCCCGTATAGATATGGGCCGGCGCGACTCCAGTACGCTGTTCCCGAAACATGTCCGCCTGCACGGAATTGGCGAGGTGTACGCGCCGTACACTCGCTTCCTCGGCAGCGGCGGCGGCGGCTTGCGGAAGGAAGCAGGACGTGCAAGAGCGGTGGGCCGGCGCTGGCGAAATGGCTATCAGTGCCACACGCACGCCCCCCTTTGGCGCAGTTCCTCGTGGGCCCGAGAGCGCGGATCTGCGGCGCTCCGTAATGGTCTTGGCGCGGGGCGGAGGAGAAGAAACAGCCAGCGGCGGACGTGCCGTAATGGCGGTGATCCGTCTTCATTGCGGCAGCGGCGGCCGCCTGCTTCGTCCTGCGCCGCCGAGAGGAGGAGGGTCCACGTTATGGGCCACCTGACGGCCTGATTGACGCCGCCGCCGCCGCCGCCGCTCTTGTTTTTGGTCGCGCCCACACACAACCCTCGGAATACAGACGAGATCGAACGGAACACGCGCAACGTTGTCGGTGGCGGCGCCTGCTCCGACCAGAAGGCGCGTATTCCTTCCAGGACTCCCCGTTCTGGTCGCTCATCGTTGGTGGCGCCGCTAAACCAGAGGACTCAAGATCTGCCGCCAGTTTTATATCGGGACAACCTCGGAGAAATTCGACGCTTTCGATTTCTTTCATCCCAAAAATGAGTAGTGGCCAAGTTAAACGGGACTGTGCCTCTGCCTACGCGCCGATGTTACCGGTTGCCATTCTGCGCATGCGCTAAAACTTGGCCACCATCTGCACGTGTCATCAGTGCACTAGAGTCAAACGTGCCGCCTCGTACACAATAGCAAGCCTTAGGATGGCGACTGCATCACTGACGTGAATCGCAGTTACTATTTGCGCCTGCAGACACGGAGACACACAAGATACAGCGGCCACTCATTCTACCGGCGGTGATTATCCGCGCCGGGCGCCACGCGTTTACGACGCGGGAAACCCACGACAGCGCGTGCGATGCGGCTAACGCACGATATTCGCCTGCGCCACTTGCCTCAGCGCCCTTATATTTCAACGGTAAATTCAGAGCGCCGCTTCGCAGCTGCACGCGACGATGAGCTGCTGCTGTTCAAAAACACGCGTTTCGGTTCCACGAAACTGCTGCTGCTACAACGTTTCGCATCGCTTCACCGGAACGGCAATAATTTTTAAACACTCCAACGGACGCGCGCACGCGCGCACCTCCGACACGATCGCGCTGTCTTGTCCTCGGCCGTACGAGCGGCTGCCGCTTCCTGACACCACCAATTACGGAAGAGGCCTTTGGTACCGGAAGTGAGCACTCGGAAAATGACTTGCGGGTGGAGTAAACAGGTCTGCAAAGCTGAGCTCGCAGCAGATGTTGTAGCATAAAACTACGCGATAGCTTGACGAATAAAACTGCGTAGTTGTGAGCTCTAAGGCTTTCTCAACTAAAGAGTGTTACTCGATACGAACCTCATGGAAAGAGAGAGACGATGCGAGGGTCGCTTAGAGCCCGCTAGATTTCGATCCGACCGCGCACATGCGCGCAGAAACTTGCGCACGTCATCCCAGCCCGGTTCATTCCAGTGCGCATACATCCATCTCCCTTCGTGTATTCAATACATCGTTTGGTTCTAATTTAACTGCACGGAAGAAGCAGAGTGGTGTCACACAGATGCCATCATCAATATTGCACTTTCGAGACATGGTGGCTCATCGTTTACTTCTCATTTTTTAAATGCATAGCATTTTAGTAACTCACAATGTCACGCGGCGTTGGCGTGCGCTGTCGTAGTCCGCATGCGCGCCTTGTCGTAGTCCGCATGCGCGCCCTGTCGTTGTCCGCAGGCGCGCCTTGTCGTAGTCCGCAGCCAGGAAGAAATAACAGTTTCCGGCGCCCGGTTTCGAACCCATGACGCCGCGGGCGGAACGCAAGGTGCCCGGCGCACAACCGACCGAGCCACGAAACCGACACAGATTTCGATGCACCGAACGCGCCTTATATCCTTCACTCATTTCTCGTTTGTTTCGAAAGCGCCACAAGTTGTCCCGCGCTTCCAAAAGATGGCGACACGGGTCCCGCGATCAAGAGATACGACTTGCCGGCGCACCCCCTCGGAAATGCTGTGCATTTGATCGTGCCCCTCGCGAGGGGGATGTCTTTTTTAAAGAAAGTGGAGAAAAAATGCCCGCCGGATGGGATCCGAACCCGCGACCTCCAGAATACGCGTCTGGTGCGATGACCACTACGCTACCCGAGGGGCTATTTTTAATTGGACGCAAGTTCTTTTGTTCGAAAAATGGCTTTAAATCATCGACTTTATATCAGACAAGGGGCGTCCACGAAGGCTCGGTGCTTTCCCCCATCCTATTTAATGTACTAATGAGCTCAATTCCGATAAATCAGGAAGTTTTATTTCTTTGTGCTTTTTTTTCATGTAATTGCCTGGGAGGGGATAATTAGCTCGGAACGCTAACTAGGAGTTCCGTGTGAGCTTCGTGGTTTCTGTTTTAGGTTCAAGACTTCATGCGCACTTGGATATCTCTCTCTCTCGCTCTCTCTTTCTCTCTCTCACCGTCTAACGCGTACGAACGCCGCACGTTTCGGCGGTTCTCGTGAGGCATAAAGCTTGCAGTGATTAGATCCTCTGCCAAGAGTACACAAAAATGATTTCGGCTGACGATTTCGACCATTAGAGAATCGGCATGATTACTGCACGAAACGTATTTACGCCGTGATTCGCTGGGTAAAATAAAATCCGCGCTTACAAGCCGAATGAGCAATTTCTACTCTCTTTTCTTTTAGTTTTCCGTTTCGAAATTCTGTGCACATGTTGAGTACGACGCGCACGAGCTGTACAGGAGACTTCATACGTGAAAAAAAAAAAGAAAACATTACGGGAGCGTGCACTTCAGCTCCCCCGAATGATGTCGGAATGCGTAAGCATCACTTCTCGTTGAGTTATGAAAGCAGAGGTGTGGGTGTATGTGCGTACGTCGCTGTTAAAGGGGATGGCTGAATCGGCTGTGAGCCTCTGATGGCCGTAGAGTTTCACACTGATATATACTATGTATATACAACAATGGACCGCATTCACACGATCAGTCAGGTGATAGAGAAGTGTGCGGAGTATACTGAACCCCTATATATAGCCTTCATAGATTATGAGAAAGCATTTGAATCGGTCGAAACCTCAGCAGTCATTCAGGCATTGCGGAACCAGGGTGTAGACGAGCATTATGTAAAAATACTAGAGGATATTTACAATTGGTACACAGCGACCATCATCCTCCGTAAGGAGAACAGCAAAATACCTATAAGGAAGGGTGTCAGACAAGGAGACACAATCTCTCCAATGTTATTCACAGCATGTTTACAAGAAGTATTCAGAACGTTGGATTGGGAACAGGTGGGAGTAAAGGTTAATGGAGAATACCTCAGTAACCTCAGATTTGCTGATGACGTTGCCTTGCTAAGTAACTCGGGGGACGAATTGCAAACATACTTTCTGCACTGGACGAACAGAGTAGAGCCGTGGGCCTGAAAATTAATATACAGAAAACCAAAGTAATGGTAAATAACCTCGGGACAGCACAGCGGTTTCAGATAGGTGGCGAGGCCGTGGAAGTTGTAAGCGAATATATCTACTGCGGCCAAGTTGTGACCCCGGATCCCGACCATAAGGAAGAGATAATTAGAAGGATAAGAATGGGGTGGAGTGCATTCTGCAGGCATTCTCAGATAATGAATGGCAGCCTACAATTGTCCCTGAAGAAGAAAGTGTATGAACGTGGGGGTCACTAAGAGCGTTCAACTCAAATTGAGAACGACTCAGCGAGTAATGGAGCAGAAGATGATAGGTGTAACATTACGGGACAAGAAGAGAGCGGAGTGGGTCAGGGAACAAACGCGTGTTAAGGACATATTAGTAGAAATTAAGCAGAAGAAATGGACGTGGGCAGGGCATGTAATTCGAAGGCATGGTAACCGTTGGTCATTAAGGGTAACAGAGTGGATAGAGAAGGCAAGCGTGGCAGAGGGCGGCAGAAAGTTAGATGGGCAGATGAGATCAAAAAGCTGGCGGGGATAAATTGGTCGCAGTTAGCACAGGACCGGGGTAATTGGAGATTAATGGGAGAGGCATTTGCCCTGCAGTGGGCGTAGATAGGCTGGTGATGATATAGTATCCTCGGGTACAAGTTCTAAGAACGTCAATAGCTCCTGTACGGTATTATTCCGCCGACGCTACGGACCCCGATGTCAACTCGCGTGCACGTTTTGAAACGAGATTGCGCTTAAGGCGTGCCATCGTCTTCTCTTTTAGACGCAATTTTTCGGCCGTCGCTAGTGGAATTTATAAGCAGATTAAGTGCGAGAAATCACGGAAACGGCTCGTGCCATATCCAAAATACTCGCCGTAACGCACTCTTTTTCCGCCTCACGGAGGGAAAACCGACGGTGATTAGGCACAGGGGCAACTTCCGTTAGGCACAGGGGCAACTTCCGGGGAATATTGCCTAGGACAGTTGCCACCTGTAAGAGGGAAAAAAAGTATTACGGGCCTAATAAGCTTTAGTGCCTGCCCTATACGCAGCGCTAGTATTAAACCAAGAGTGTAAAACATGATTATATTAGTCCTTTTTGGTAAGGTGACATGTCATCACCCCGGTTCAAAGGGGAGACCAATAGCAATCATCCTCATCATCATCATCATCGTTGCTGTTCTTAACTCGTACCCGAGTAGAAGGAAACATGTCGCCCCAATCCCGCCTCGAGAGCAACTAGCAGCGTCCCTCTCTTGCTTGGCTTGGCTAGTCACATGGCTTCTTTTCGCTCTTGAAGACAAACGAACGGAAAATGGTTACATTTGCTTTTTAAACCGAAGCTTTTTACCTCTACCCCCCAAGGGTTCTTTCGAAACCGTTAGTGTCAACACAAAAATCCCGTGAACAAATAAAAGAAGGTACTGGCACCACCAGGAATTGAACCTGGAACGAATAGCGAAACGGAGCGAGAGCCCGTTGTTTTACCGATTGAGCTACGAGCCCACGCGGAGACTGGGGAGACAGACGGTGCCCTCACCGAGCACATCTGAGGGTTTGCCCCCTGCGTTCTCGCTGAACGCCACGTAATAGCGTCACGCGACCTCTGACGCTGCTGTGCGCTCCGCCCACGCGTCATGTGCAGTGGCCATGTGTACTCCTGGCAGCATGCGCGAGGAGTTAATAAAAATTAAAGGAATCTCAGATCAACGCCTGGCTTCTCACTTCACCTCCGTCTCTGCCGCCGATCTCGTCGCCTCCGTTGGCGGCGGCAGAGACGGAGGAGGAGGGAGATCGTCTAACACCGGGTTTGAGCTTGGTTTAATTATATAAAAACAGAGTTTCCACAGACGTGCTTTACTAATGCAACTCAACCAACCACCATTCTGCCAAGATGGCAAGCTGGGCGAGTTGGTATTGGTTCATGGTGATAGAAATTAACCAGCGCAAGAAAGACGAGGACGAGGAAGGTAACGACACAGCGCCGCGCTGTGTCTGCTACCTTCCTCGTCCTCGTCTTTCTTGCGCTGGCTATTTTCTATCACCATCAACCACCATTCGTGGATCATGCAATGATTTAACCTTAGCAACGAATATCCCTTTGAAGTTATAAAGGGTATGGTTAAGTGCATTTCACTTGTCCCTGGTTTCACTCTTTGTGGAGCCACGTGTGTGAATTCAAGTGACGTCGCATGGGCAATCGTTGTGGGTGTCGTTTACAGCTTCGCTTTCCAACCACGTTCACAGTGTGGATTTGCGCGCATTTTTTGTTCATCTTGCATGAAGCTTCTAAACCATCTCTGAGAGATAAACCTTTTAGGGCTCCAGTTTTCCTACAATAAAACAACTATAAATATACTTTGACAATATTGCGTTTATTTTTGCAGCCACACGCTACTTTAAAGCTTTTTGGCGAACCGTTCCGAGTACAAGCGGAACGTTCCTGCTCGGTACATGACTGCACCCTCGGTGAAGCGCGGCTCGTTTAGACATCAACATAGTGTTAGGTGGAACTGTATGCTGACGCAAACTGCCATAGTCACTAGCCGATTCCCCTGACTGGGTATGTTTGATTTGGGCGTTGGTTTGTTGTCTTTGTAGCCGAATTTGGAGTTCCGAATCGACCGTGAACTGCTCTCAGAACATTACATCATGATTTGCCAAAGGTCTTGAGTGAACACGTATAAATTTTGGGTGGGTATGCTGACGCCCCAGTAAAATGAAAATTTCTGAATCTGACAGACGTCAGCTTCTGGCGGCTGCTGTCGTCGTTACTGATCAATCCAACTCACTGGATATGTCGTTAGCCCGTCACAGCCAGTCATAAGGGCTATCAAGCTACATGCAATCAGTAGGAATTTTGCTGAAAATACCTGGTTGCGAGGATCTGGTGACGGCGTTTTTTTCAGAAAAGCCGAATAACGCGTGGATATTTCTCACGCATTAAAAAAACTTGCTTATTAAAGTGCTTAGGCTGCGCTAAACGTATATAGCCGGGCAGTCTAACAAACGAAGCAGTAAACCAACACCGTCGTCAAGTTAACTTTTGACTAACCCGCCTAAATAATTAACACGCGCATACTTTAAATTCTATGAACTAAACAAGCATTTCGTCGACATACCGTACCGGACCCATGGATTGTGAAAGGGGGCGCCATCACGCGGGAGGAACCGCAACTATAATGGACGTCAAGTGCAGTTCCACCTCTTCAATCATGCGGATAATCGTAAGCGGAACCGCCTTTCCAAGTTAAGGATTTCGGACAATACGTATACGAATCGTCGGACCCGTCGTGAGCCCTCGTCCCTTGCACGGTGTTATTCTCGATGCAAGCATCTGGCCAACACTGCGGCACTTTCGGCGGCCACCTTCCCGAGGGTCGTGGTCGAGTCGCTCGTGATTACAATTCCCCGCCGCGCAAGGCGACGTGCGTATAACAAACTTATCCGGTTCGCCTCAGTACTCTATCGTCTCACGGTGTATTAAATGCACTTTGCGACCTACGGTGCATGCACACTTCGCGCTTACTGCATGGTTAGTGTTCGCCGCTGTTCACGATATCTAATGGCGCCGCCAACACCGACGGCATGTATGATCGAGGACGCTTTCCTCACGGTTTATGATTAATTCTATCGAGTCAGCCCGGGAATTGTTGCTTGGCAGGCTACTCGCGGTCTACGCTCGATGCTTTATACCATACCAAAGCAAACAGCGAGCGAGGCGTTATCGCGCAACATCACTCCACCTCGCGGCTGTGAAAGTTGCGGAGGATCCCCAAGCATTCCTGTCGACGTAGACAAACAATTCGTCGCTAGCTTCGTCCTTCTCTGTGCATTCCAGCGCTGCAAAATACAGTAGACTCGCGATGATTCAAACTCGAGGTAACCCCAGGATTTTCTTTGAATTACCCGAAGTTTGAATTATCGAACAAATTTACACAAAACCCAAGTCCTAGCTTACACTGTGAAAAAAAAAATCACGAATGCACTACTGCTGTGCCCTTGAGGGAGAGCACAAAACAAACGAAGTTTTCGGTGCCCGCATCCTGTTCTTTTTTTATTATTATTATTATTCGTTAATGCAGACCCAGTTGTTGGGGCACACGGTTCCGCTTGATGCTGGTGTGTCGGTATTCTGCCTTTTTTGTGAGTGTTAGTGATATAAGGGTGCAAATGTGGCGCTAGAAGCGGCAAATTCAGCAGATATTCTCCGGCTATAGAACATGCAAAATGTATGAATTATGTAGCTTTAAAATACATTCAAAACATCGCCAGCCAACCAAATTTTGAAATTGATTTGAAATAACCGGAAGTTTAAATTATCCGATTTTGAATCGCGACTCTACTGTATTTGCAATGTCGTGCCAACAGGCCCAAACTTGCCCTCTGGCAACCTAAAACTTCGACATCGGACTCACTTCAGCTGTGCTTGTTGCAGAATCCCCACCCATACCGCCACCAGGGACGTACCCAGAAGTAGCCAGGGCCTTTCCCCCTCCCCCTCCCCCTCCCCCTCCCCCCCCCCTGCCCCCCCCCCCCCCCCTGCGAGAAATTGAGCGCCATACCTCACTACCCTTCCCCCCCTCACAACCTCTTCCCTCACACACATTACTAAAACGCCGCCGTACAGATCCACTACTCTGTAGCTATTCCTTCATCAAGACTGTGCTCCTGTCACATCATTCATATCACCGAGCTCCAGACACTTGGTGACTGGGTCGAAACAAACCGGATTTATTCGCTCCGTCTGCCCGCAACGCAGTTCCACTGCCGCTTCCGACTCGCCGCTGGCTGCTACACTTTTAGAGAAATGCTTCTTCTGCATTTTCGCCTGCTGTTTACGTGTTCATGGCAACGCATTTCCTGCGTTTCTTTCCTGGGCGAGTTCATTTGATGAGGTTCGTTATTGTGTGCCATGTCAGGGGAGGCGTATCTGACTGGCGCATCTGTTAGACTTTATTTCATATCTCTTTGCAGGCTTACCCGCCTTTATGGCAAACGCTAGTGTTAGTAACGTTTGAACTACAGGATTTCTCGCTCAAGTTGATCCGATCCCCATACAGTTTAATCCAGGCGTCACCTAATTTAATCCAAGCGCCATCTAATTTAATCCAGACGCCATGTAATTTAATCCAGGGGCCAGAGATTTTATTTTAAGTGCCAACCAACTTAATCCGGTCGCCAACCAACTTAATACAGCTGTCATAAGTTTGATCAGGAGTGTTTTGTGCGAAATTAGTCACAGCTTTGCGGTCTTTGCTGAGCGTTGTGTGATTAAAACATGGCGTTTCTTAAGCCATTATGTGCAAAATATCTTATGCGAACACCTTAATCTACATTTTTTTTTTTTTTTGAGGTGAGGTATTTTTTATTTCATGTTGTGGTTTGTAGATCGCAGGGCCGACGATAAAAGCTGCATAGAAGCAGCTTGACAAGCCCGTCAGCCCAATTCAAATTCCAAGCAGCAGACGGCAATATGCATGCCGTCTGCTGCAGACGGCATGCACGCGCAGACCATTGGTGCCGCGTGCTGTGAGCTGATCGTCTGCGAGAGACGCCGTCGTCGAAGTACCGTCTGCTCTTCTCGTAATAATACATTTAGAGGCTCCTTTGATAAAAACAAGTTACTTAAATATCCTTTGCATTCTGATTTTTAATTAGTGAATGCTTTTATGCAGCGTTAAGCATTATTTACAGATTATAATATCATCTGCGAGATCGTCAGAAATATCGCCTGCTCGCTACAGACGTGTCGTCTGCTCGCGTAACAATACGCTGGCAAATCTGCTGGCTTAACAATAAGCGAGCAGACGATACTTCTGACGATTTAGCAGGCGATCAGGTCTATATTGAGTAACTCTGGGCGATCAGCACACGGCACTAACGGATCAAGCGAGACCGCTCTCCTGGTCTACGGGTGTTTGTAAATGTGTATTAAGCTGCGCGCGTATGATATTTTGCGCATAATCGATCAAGAAACACCACGTTTTCACCACACCACGCGCGAAAAAGTCCGCAAAGCTGCGCCTAATTTCGCACAACACACTCCTGGGCATTCTTCTGACTGCTGGATTAATTTGGTTGGTGAAGGGATTAAATTGGTTGGCACTCGGACTAAATTCGCTGGCACCCAGATTGAATTACATGGCGTCTGGATTAATTTAGATAGCGCTTGGATTAAATTCGCTGGCGCCTAAGTTAAATTGTATGGCGATTGGATTAAATTTAGTGGAAAACCTGTAGTAATGGTACCCTCCTCCCCCTCATTTTTATAGAAAAGCTACGTTGGGTTCCTCCCCCCCACCCCCTTGAAAAAAAAAATGCTGCCTACGTGCCTGCATAACGCTTCGACACTGCCTCCACAGAGGTTGAGGGTCAACCGACACATCGGGCGAGATTTATTATGCACGCGCTTTTCAATAAAGGGGTTAGTGAGAACATGAAACGAGATAAAAGTAAAAAAGCCACATAAAAGCAAAAGGACAATGAAAAGCCAAAATAACGAGTTTATTCAAAGTGCGAAATGCTTCGGAATGATCACATCACATTCAGATTGGGTTTATTGGGTTTCTTTTCTCAGTAAAAATACAAAATGGCCGATTGTCATGTTCAGAGGTCGTAGAAACTTGCGACGCAAAAAGAATTATCGGTAGTCATTGTTTGATGATAGGAAGCGTTAGCTACCTCGCGCATTTTGCCATCTAGTGCCCATGACCTGACAGCAAGCAGGAATTCTGTAACGTTTACAACTTCATTGCGAAATAACCAGTGATGACTTGGGAATGAAACTGAGAAGAATGATAGAGTCCTTTTGGCGTCCGATCGTCGTCTAATCGTTTTGGGAAAAATTTCGACAAAACAAGAGTTACAACTGTTTACTGCTGAGCATTCGCGGTAAAGTTGGCTTTACCGCGAGTCACTCTTGCTCGCTCAGAACAAACCGTCACCAACCCTTATCCATCAATATCTTGCAGTAAAAAAATGGCAGGGCAGCATCTCCACTCCGTGGATGATGGCGAGGGTGCCGGGTACGGGGACTCGAAAAGACATCCAAGTTGCGCTCCGACCATCATTCGATTTGAGCCGTGAGTTGCACCTTGCTTATTCCCTAAATGAAACTGCAACTCTTGGTTCAAATCAAGCTTCGCTTGATTTTCGCTTGATGGTGGTGTGCGCACGGATGGACGCGGACGGACATTGGGAGGTTCTAACTTACTCCGCACGGTTACAGGCGAGGGAGTAAGCCGTTTGACTCTCGGGTACTAACTCACGGTCGTAGCCGAATGCAATAAAGAAAAATAAAACGGTCGTAGCCGAATGGGTAAGACGGCTGACACTAACTCTGTCTGGTCTACCAGACACAGGCTCGAATCCTGCCGGTGCCGGTGCCGGTGCCTGTGTGATTTTTTGCGATTGTAAATGCTATACGCACGGACGCGGACGGACATTGTGCGGTCCAAAGGTACTCCGCACCTAAAATACTGGTCATTGCACCATAGTAAGCAGCCTCAGAATGTTTTGATGGTTGTGGCACCAGGCATTACGAGCCGGATAGTATGCATGCAACCAGGGCTACAGTCGAGCGCGGGAGAATAAATGTAGCACATAATGCTGCTTGAAGCAGCGGAGCGATGCCGTCTTCTCGTTAAAAGCGAATCTCGGCGCAGCTGGTTCCAATGAAGCTGCTCTTCTCGAAACAAAGGCAGGCGTGCTTTTCAACGTCTGGGTGACGACGCGTTCGAGTCGAAGAAAACGCGCGCGCTGGCGGCTCGTCGCTGCCGTCTTCTTCACGTCACTTTGCGATCCGGGGTCATCCATCTACATTGGCGGGCGAGACAACTACGCAAAATAAAGGATGGCGCCTGCCCATATGGAGATGCCACTATCCTTTGAGAGTCCTATCCTTTGAATGTGGGCATATTGCTCAAGTATCCTGTAAGAGCACTAAAAGTTTCTTTTTTTTGTTTC
This sequence comes from Haemaphysalis longicornis, assembly GCF_048455015.1. Classification (NCBI taxonomy): domain Eukaryota; kingdom Metazoa; phylum Arthropoda; class Arachnida; order Ixodida; family Ixodidae; genus Haemaphysalis; species Haemaphysalis longicornis. The sequence goes on from NW_027526295.1 coordinate 98,059,485, forward strand.
CCATCATGTAACCAAAAGGGCACACTCCTTCCTGTGCTCAAGGATGTGAGTGGATGGAAAGCCTGTTGGCCTGTTCGAATCGAACTGTGGGGTACCGCAAGGTTCCGGCCTAGCGCCTCTACTGTGCCAACATCGCATTTGTACTATTGGCATACAAATATGGTGAAAATAAAGCATGTAGTCACTTTACGAAAAGTGTTTTGTTGAGTGAATACTCTATAATGAAAAATAAGGTATGTACTGACGTTGTCTTCCCAGTCTACTTTTATGCATGGCATTTTGTCGACGGGTTCGTCCGCTACATATATGTAGCAAAGCCCCGTGCGAAAGGCTCTTTAAACTGAAATGATAGATGTTGCAAGAACCATCCTTCCACATAAATCAACCGAAAATTTGTGTAAAACAACAGCAGGAAACATTGTTTCCTACACAGCCTTGCGAGCTTAGGTGGGGCATCGTTTCTTGTGTTCTAAAGAAGTTGATGTGGTTCCTTAGTCCAGGAGACGACTTGGTGGTCACTGCCCGGAGGAGTTGCTGGGCGCCAGGTACATCCACCGCTCTGGGGGGAAAAAAGAGGTAAGGACAAAGGTGGGACGGCTGGGTTGTAAGCCCACCCGATGCTGATGTGGGTTACGATACCCTGTTGAGATCAAAATTTTCATTCATCAGGGTATTCGGTAAGGATAGAGGCTGGGGGATGAAATGGGGAAAGGAGAGTGTTTGGGAAGGAGAGTTGTTTGGGATGAGGAGCAGGGGGGGGGGGGGGGGGGGGATTGTCTAAGAGTGCGGAAAGGCTGGGTGATTTCTTCATAGGCGTTCGGGGGAGGAGTGTTCAAAGAGCCGTCCGTACCTTGAAAATGGCGCAGGCTTGCTCACGAGCCCAGTTGTCGCCTGCCAGTGAAGAGTAGGCTGGAGTTCGTACTAGGTCACAATTTTCCCAGCGGGGGGAGGATGACTTAGTAGCTGGACGGTTGCCGGAGCCGCTAAGTGCCAACGTCAGGCATCTTAGAAGTCTATAGGTATGAACGGGGATGTCTTTTGTGTGATGGCCCAAGCTCTGGTGGATTCTTGGGGGACCCAGGTGGAAGGGTGTTGAGGGAGGCGAAGTGGTTGTCTGATCCCGGGGTGGTGACCACTGATAAATTGCGGGAGTAGGTGAGGTAATGGATTGCACCTGTGTATGAGATATCGTGTCGTTAGCAATATTGCAGTTGGTGGTCTTGGCTACGAGCGAGACGTCAGCGTGAGTGAAGTGCGGGAGGTATAGTCCTGGTAAAGGCGCAACGTTAACGTGGTGCCGGCAGTTGCGAGGGTTGCAGGGTTGCTTGTATGTAATGAATGTAGTACGAATGAAAAATATCGTGTCAGTGGAGCGTCACAAGAAATGCACGACCCCTACGGTGTCCCTCCCATGCTCGTTACATATAAAAAAGGTCAATTAAGGTACAGCCAAGACCGCAAGTGAAAGGGAAATACTTCTGCGCTTTGAGAATTCTGGCGACTCTACTCTCAGAAGGGATTCCTAGAGGAGTTTAGAGAGATCAGTCAGAATTTGGCTGAGCTTGGTAGTTATATGCACTCCTGGTACTACGCGCGTAGTATTCAGTTGAAATGCGATTTTATGTTTTCCTGATTGCGCGATTTTTAAAACTGTACAGGCAAATAACGGTTCCATGATTGTTACTCGAAAATCCCATGTATTTGGCCACTAGACCTTACAGCAAAACAGGCCACCAAGCTCCAATATAAGCTTTTCGAAGAAAAGCGTAGAAAATTAGAGAATAAGATGTTCCGCGAAACAGTGTCGTATCGCCGAGATACAAATAAAACAGGTAACAAAAAATGCAAGTAGTTATACCCATTTAGTAAACGGCGGACTCAGTTGGCGCTTAGCCAAGGAGTGTCATGAGTGAGGTGTAAAAGAAGTTTGAGGAGGCCGCCATTGCTGTCGCAAAAAAAAAAAATCACATTTGCGTCGAAGCTACACCTGGGGCGGTATTCTCGTAACTGTCCCTTTTGAAAACGTCCCTTTTGAGTTCCTTTCATCGTGACGTACTTCCGGTTAAGCAGTGAGCGTTGACAGTAGGTTTGTTGCGCTTGCGTTACGTCATTTCCGGTTGTTTGATTTTAGCCAATCAGAGCTCGCCAAAAGGGACATTTTTGAAAGGGACGCAAAAGGGACAAAACTCGAGAATACCGCCCCTGGATTATAAGGCGCGCCGTAGCGGACGGCTCCATCTTAATTTTGACAACCTGTAGACTTTTAAAGAGCGCCGAAATATCGATGCATGGACTTTTCCATTTTCCACGCCATCTGAACCATTTCTATTGCGAACTACGAGTATAGTGCCAAAGCGTTCACGGCGGTGGTTTGTGCTGAAGGTAAAAATACCAAGCTATTGCCAAGAAATCAATTTCTAATTTTTACTGAACGCTATCGCGTTCTTGATTACACACACTTTCCAATTTTAAGAAATTTTTAGCGTTTCCTATCGACTTCCAGCACTGCGCAAGAGGAGCATTCCGCGGGGTACGCTCACGGGGCCGTCATGATGACAGTGGACATAAATTATCCCTAGACGATTCATTTTAGTTCACAGAAATATAGCGGCGTGTCTTTTTATTGTCCATTTCGTATGCGCACTGAGTGAAGACGTGAAGAGAAACTGAGGAGTTGCAAGGCTATCAAAACACAAAACGAAGGTTCTCTAGTGACAGTGAAGTGCTATACTCGGTGACAACTTAAGAACGGCACGGGAAGTTGCCGCCTGTGCCTTATCACCATAGCCGGATGTTTCTCCGTGCGGCGCAAGTAGGGCGTTACTGGGAATATTTTGAACATGGCGTGAGCCGTTCCCGTGATTTTTTGGACTTAATATGCTTATAAACGACTCCAGTGACGACAAACAAACTGCGTGAGACAAGGCAGACGATATCACGCATTCATAGCAAACCCCTTTCAAAACGCGCGCGCACTGACGTCACGGGTCCGGCGCTTTGGCGGAGTGATACACTACATGAGGTGCTGCCTTTCTTGAGTTGTAACCGAGTACGGCAGCGTACGCTAGGCCCGGTCTCGGCAAAAGATAGATACAAGAAAGAAAGCTGCGCCACTCGCTTTTCACTTATGGGTCGAGGATTGACTGATTGGGTAAACGTGCACTGTTTTTTTCTTTTTTTTCTGTTCACGACGATGGTGGCAGGCACGAAAGGAGTTCCCGTGGAAAGTGACATCAACAGCTTCGCTGTAAAAAAGTCAGGTGACCTTAGAACGCAACATCGAACGAAGGTGAATGCGGAACGTCGCGCCATATCGGGAACAACACCTGATGAACAACACCTCGCTGCGTGGAAAACATGGTCGTAAGGGGCTTCGGAAATAGCTGATATCAACTGAGCAAAACAGAATATGAAAGCAACAGAACCCGCATATGGCTGATTGCAGTTAGAAGAACGCCCGGAGACTTTTACAGTGTTGCAGTTTACTCAATAAAAAACGCCATAACGGAACAAATCGGAAGAGAGATTGCCACCGTGTGTTATCGACGTTGCAAGGCCAGCTGCGATTCGGCGCGCAGCCGGCCCCTGTCCAGCGCGGTGGCCGCCCGAGGAGCGCGAGGAGGGGAAGGAGGGCCATTTGCACCCGAGCCGAGAGCTAAAAGGGAGCCGACGGTTGACAGCGAGGATGATGGACAATGTGTGGAGGCGGCCGCCGCCGGCACACACAGCAAGGCGGCGCGCATACCTGCTGCCTCCGGACTGCGCCGGCCCGCTTTCGCCGGTGGACAGTAACCCCAGCTGCGATGTCTTCTATACCTTGGCGTTGCTAATAGCGAGGCGTCGGCGCTTCACTACTCATACCGGGTCAAATTTGGGGTAGTTCTTCCTCCCACGGGGCCGATAGTAATGCACCGTGGGAGGTGATGGGTGTTTTTCCACACCTGATTCTCATCCTTTCGCCGCCAATCCCATACTTTCGTCATAATTAGGGGTGGCCTAACTTCCGGTCCCAACGCCCCTTATGACGTCACTTTCTGTTTACACATGATTCCGACTTTGAAATGTCCTTGCCGTGAGTCCGCATCTGTGCAGGCGGCGAATCATCCGTCCAGTGAATCCCACAGGGTCGCGTCAGCAACCGGCGGAGACATGCCGGTTGCTGACACAGTGGTGGTGGCATGCGGGTGATTTTACTTACTGAGTGACGCGAGAAAATCGATTTCTAAAATCAGGTATGCTGTGTTTAGCCTGGATTTAGATCCTGCTGCAAGGCGTAAAACTTATGTGCAATGCTTCCGAAACGAGCCCACCGAAGAGTATTCTGCGCGCATCATGACCACTTACTGGGACTTCTGCAGCGAACATTGGTGATATCACGCCCCAACTTGTACCCTCACATCGTAAGACGAAATGGGAGGAACAAGGACTGGATGACTTTATACTGAGCGACTTTCCAAATGGGGTTTTACGTGCCAAAAATACATTTGATGCGTTTTGAGGCGCGGAGTATTGCGTATGGCTACGGATTAGTTTAGACCATCTGGGGATCTAAACCCCTGCAGATCTTGGCACACGGGCGTTTTTTTATTTTTCGCGGCCATCAGGAAACCTGCCTCTGTTGCCAAGAAGCGAACCCGCGGTCGAGTGGTGCCACTCAGCCATGGCAGGCGACGGATTCGTGTTCTTTTTAACTCTCGCTGATGGTACCTAGCTTTGTTGTTGTTTTCTTCGACCTTTTCAATTGAAATGTGTAGTGAACGTGTGTAGCCCGGCTTATTGTTATTGTATTTTGTTCGCTTGTAGATTTGGTCGCAATATTTTTAACGTAATTGCTAATAAGACGTCTGCTCAGTGTAATTGCTCTTTGTCTTGTTCTTTGCCTAGTTTTGGTCATAAAGGTTAAAGATCGCTCGTTATCGATTTGAGGCTTCAATTCATTCTCTACGCTGCGACCGACGAAATCTCTGCATCAAAGACCACACCCCCTGTCACTTTGATGGGCGGAAGATTCGCCCTCCCCCGGATTAACCCCAATCCGTGACAGCCGGGTGCCCCAACGGCACCGATTATCATTCAACTGCTTGCTAGTCAGCCCCGTGTCTCGTTTTTCTCGCGCGTGTCCCTTGTCTTCCGTTTGACCTGCTTGCTTCCCTTCTTTCTCGCAATGCTCCATCTAACCCAAATTAGCGCCCTGACTACCAAGGGAAAACAACGTACGGGACCTTGCGGGAGCACGGCAATGCGATGGCGTCCTTCAACAGTAGCTACTTTGTCGAGCCTCTCAGATACCACCGCCAGTCGGATTCCATGACCGAGCGAGAAGCGGTGGACGAGCCGGGCGCTAACCCGGAGAGGGCCGCGCAGGCGCAGCGCCATCATTAACTCTTTTTTTTTCTCTCCTAAGGTACAACAAGAGCCTGTTCCCCGTGGCCGCATTGACCACATGCTCTTAGAACAACGCCTACCGTTGGCCCTCTACCATCGTCAGGTGGAGGATGGCGCTTTTAAGTTCTTAGGCCTAGGGTTCCTGCGAGGCCGGCGCTCAGATTACAATATGTTTACGCCCACACAAGGTATACGGAGATTTGAACCATCCGGGGCCCAGCGGATTTCCGATGCTGCCGTTTGTCGAAGTCAATGAAGCTATTGACAGCGTTGACCGAGAATTGCTACGGAACACTCTCAACCAGGAAGGGTTGTTGCAAGTTCTTAGTCTGTGCAGGTTCTTGAATGCTTAAGAGAATATATCGGGATAACAAAGAACCATTGCCGGAAACGGCAGAGTCGCAAAGCCTGTTCACATCCATACATGGCAGAAAGAGGCATGCTCGCCGCCTTCTTTGCAGTATACAATTCGATTTAATGGAAGACATGATTTAATGGACATGATTTATTGGACATGATTTAATGGAAGTCGCAAAGCCTGTTGACATCCATACATGGTAGAAAGAGGCATGCTCGCCGCCTTCTTTGCAGTATACAATTCGATTTAATGGAAGACAGTTAAATTGGCATTGACTTACATCACCGCACAAGCGGACACCTGGTAAAGCAGCTTATTCTGGGAGTAATTTTGCAGACGACAAAATGTAACTAGCAGGCTGTGCGAGAGACTATGAGAAACTCACACATTTTCGGGGTTAATGAGCAAGATAGAGTATCTCAAACGAAAATCAAGGGCCATGGCTTTTAGCGGTACTGCAAATAGAGCGCCTGTAATTGCACAACACCAAGTATTACTATGCTCAATTTATAACAGAAATATAGTAATGGATATGACCAAACAAGGGAAAGTGCTACTTATATACCTGCGAAAAACATCGTAAATGAAGTACAGGGGAAACGCGGCTTCAATTAAACACAGGGCGCTCTGGTGTTAGAACAAATATGAGGCGGCGCTATGCATTTGGAAAGAAGTACCGTTGCTAGCGCTCAAGAACACTTCAGAATATCGCACTGCGCTCTTCATAAAGATCTTGTCGTGGGCAAAAGCTAACTATAACGACGTGGGCTAATTGGTATTAAGTGCTTGTGGTGAAACCGCGAATGAAGGGTGATATGTAATCATTCTTTGAAATCAGGCGACGTAGAGTAGACTATACTTTGATAAAAAGCTTAGAAACTTACATAACCATAACTTGCCAGGGAGGGTTAACAGAGGTTTCTATACCTCGAATGGCTGGCGACACAAAGGATAAAGAACAGTAAAGGTGACAATACAGTACAAAACTCAAGGTGAAAAGGGACTTTCCGAGATCATCCACACAATCTGGAAGTGTAGATGGAAAGAACGCAAACAAAGAACTAGAGCAGGTCTATTGGGTCGTTGCAGGTCGTTGCTAACTATAGCAACGAATCAGGAAAGAAAAATTCTTACGGTGACACAGAAGAGAATGTCTTGGTTGGTAGATGTCAATCTGGCTGCCCGAGAAAAAAAAAACCCAATGTCCACATGCTCACAGATAGATGACAGATATGTAGATTGTGGTAATGATCATGAGACAATTAAAATTAAGCACATAGTACTGGAATTCCAACTTATCCATCTAGTGCAAAAAGGATGGAAGCGTCCAGGTTCCTGAATCCCGGCTTTCCCGATGATGGAAGCATAGACTGGCATTCTGTAGAGATCAACAAAAGCGAATTGGATTTTTGGGGGACTATTTTCGATAACCGGGGAATGGAAGTATTGGGTAGTGTTGTGGGAAAACATTTCTGACACGCTCTAAGATTTGTCACGTGCTTTCCGTAATCAGATTCTCGCGATCGCTGTCTGGAATTACGTGTCGACAAACTCCGGCTAGAATTCTCCGTTCTCTATTCTCCGTTTTTGTCTAAAATAGCTGCCGCGATGGAAGGAAAGAAAAGAAGGCGTTGTTGAGAGAGCCGCCGTGAAGCAGACGCCTTGTTTGAGCGTATAAGAAAAGAGTAAATACAAGCCTTTGTTCTTCTAAAAAAAGATAAAAATAGCAGCAGTTAAATAACAGGCTCCGACTAGTTGGAAAAAGTAATCACTCCGGTTCAAAGAAGCCTTTAGACACCATCTTCGTCGTCACCACCATCACGCTTTTGAAATACATAAAGACACTGCGTGCACCTCGGCTCATTGGAATGGCACTTCGACAGAGCACAGCACTACCAGTTTATTGGAGCCTTTATTCTCGCCTGGGACACATTAAAATAGCTTTTGTTTGCAGGCGACACGTCGTTCAAGAAGAACTTCGAAGGTGGTGAAGCAGTGCTTTCCGCAGAAAACATGCGAAGAATCCGCTCAAACCAGCGGCAACGAAACGGACCGAAAGGCGAGAGACCGAGGAAGAGTCCGGTGGAATGAGGTGTAGCAGCAACAGAGTAGCACGCAGAAGGGCGCGGAAATAATTACGTTACGAATCAGTCGGGCGCCACGTAAGCCGATCGGTCTTCATACACCGCCGACCGCGAATGAGGGATGGTGAGAAAATGCCCCGGGGGGGAGGAAAGGTGACCCACGGCGCTGGAAATGTGACGGAGCCCTGGAGGAGGACGGAGGAGATCTCCTGTCAGCCGCGCCTAATCAATGGACGCCGACACGGTGGGGGGGGCCGCCATGATGGATTCGACCCCAGAGAGGAGAGCAAGATGGCGGGGTGAGGCTTAACCAGCCAGAGAGGAGCTGCTGCATACGCAGTAAACAGCGGCAGCACCGCGGGCTCCGTTCTCGAAACTCGCGTGGTTATCGTCCTCGTCGGGGATGCCCGCAGTTTTGCGGATGCAGCGGAACAAGTCGACAGCTCGGCTACCGTTGGCAGCCGCCGCCGGCGTTTTCGTCGCACCGCGTCTCGCACGTGCGCAGAGGGCTGCGCGGGTGAGCGGGGCTGACCCTTGGCCCGCGCCGAGAAATTAAGCTAAGTGGCACAGCCGCCACCCGGCCGTTTTTCCCGCGGATTGGCCCCGGGCAGGAGAAAGTGGTCGCGGGGGAGGAGGGGGGAAATCCATTAGTCGGCTCGCGAACGCTCAGTCATACGCAGGTGTCAATTTGAGCCGTGATTTGTAGCTGGGGTTTGTCTCCTCGGCACCCAGTATGCCCCCGCGCCTCCGGCGTGCTCCTCTCCGTTCCCCTATATTTCTTTTTTGTTTACTGCGTTTTGTTTCCTTCGGCGACCAGGGTTTCTTTTTACAACGACCGAAAAGCCGCTGGGGGAACCGGGAATGGGTTCTTCGTGTCTGCGCCCGTGGAGGTTCGGTCGCTTGCAACAGAAAACGGGACTGCAGATGCGGGAGTGTGTCTTTGTAGCCCCGCTTCTACTGCCTTCATCTTTTCCTGCAGTGCTCAACGATGGTTGATTTCGCGGCCATTCTTATGTCATTTCAACACCGAATGCGGGAAAAAGAAAACGCTGAAGCTGCAACTGGCCGCTCACATTTCCACACCGCACTAAAAATACGGTCGATATACGTTGCAGCATGAGCACTTAGTGCGGACACGACGTATGGTAAAAATGCTAATAAAAGTACCGAAGACGAGATGGAAAGGGAAAAAGAATAGCAATGTCCGCACTGGCTGCACCATATCAGCCACTAGCAGATAAAAGCTTTGACACGTTAAGCATACGGCGCTATCTCACAGGTCGCACGGCGCTATTGTCCAATGGAGCTGTCAAGAGACGACCGGAGCCCTCCGTAGTGGCGGGCTCCGGATTAATTTTGACCACCTGGGGATCTTTAACGTGCGCCGAAATCTCGTACACACGGGCGTTTTTGCTTTTCGCCTGATGGAGGCAAAAAGCAAAAACGCCCGTGTGTACGAGATTTCGGCGCACGTTAAAGATCCCCAAGTGGTCAAAATTAATCCGGAGCCCTCCACTACGGCGCGCCTCATCGCCTGCGTTGCGTCGGCGCGTTAAACCCTACAATCAATCAATCAATCTGTCAAGAGACGAGTCATTAGTCGTGAGATGACCAACGCGGTGGTCGGTTTCGACGAGAATGATTTAGAACACAAGTCTTTGGAATATGCACAAGAGGAGAGCAAAGACACAAAGTGACAGAATGTCAGCAAATGCTGATACACACGACAGGCACAGAAAATTCCGCAGGTTTCTTGGTAGCCGGCTGTTATTTTTATCCAGGCCTCTTAGTAAATAACTTAACGGGAGCTTCGCTGACCGCAATATCTACTGGCATGCCGCACTAACACGTGCCAAAGCGTGCGTCCCGAAGACATGTTCCTGGGCCGGTATTCTCGTGTTTTGTCCGTTTTGTGTCCGTTTCAAAAGTGTCCGTTTTGAGCAATCCTGATAGGCTAAAATTGAACACGCGGTTATGACGCCATGCAAGCACAGCGGAGCTATGAGCCGAAGCTTCTTGGAACAGGAACAGACGATTTGAGCTGACCATTTTTCGTCGCCTTGTTGTTGTTTCGCTGGCGGAACAATAAACACATAAAAGATATTGTGAAATAAGCTTAGCCGTTTAAAATGTGTTTACAAGAACAGTTGCGCTAAAGTTAGCTCAAAACGCGCCGACAACTGGAAGTACCTCACAATAAAACGGACGCAAAACGGACGTTTTTAAAGCAGGCAAAAACGAGAATGCCGCCCCTGCAGGTGTCGTTAGATGTAGCTCGAAAATTCCAACAGCTTCTGTACGGAATCACGTAAAAGGCCCATGCATTATGCAAACAGCTTTCTTTGAGATGGAAAGGGGTGTAGGACAGCGGGGTAACCGCGGTTTCACTTGGAAGAGGAATATCATAGACACGGAGGCAATAATCATGCTTTCCCGTACGACTACAACGGTGGCCACAGCCATTCCGCCCTTTGCGTATTTTGAAACGAAAACAGAGGTTTTCGAACAAAAGTTGACTGTAGAACAAAGCATATTCACAAGAGAAAAGGCTGCATAGCAAAAAAGCGATCTTCCTTTCTAATGCCTGCACAGATGGCTGTTTCCGGCCATTCATCTACACCGATTCATAAGGGAATGCCTTTGTGTGCGATTGAACGAGTGTGCCTGGACCTGTAGTTAATGGTCGGTTTTCTGACGACATACGCCTATCACATATGGATGTCAAAGGGCGCATGGATGCATAGAAGATGGCCCCCCAAAAGAGCTTCAAAAGAGTTACAGCCAGCTTTTTGTATGGCTCCGTCCTTTTCAACGAGAGGCCCGTCGTCAAGGATTCCGTTCAGTTGCTCGCTTGCACCCATGGCGCGAAAGTGAACTGGCAAGTAGCGCTGGAGCAGACAGAGATATTTTGTACGTAAGGTTGAAGGTGTAACAAAGGATGTGCAGGAGAGAATCTAGGAAGTTAAGGTCCGGTGGAACGGAAACGGACTTGGTCGCAGTTGGTGAAAAAGCCAAAACCATGACGTGGACGCGTTGGGTTTCAAGCCAGCAGTGGGCGGATCCGCATCACAGTAATCTCAGTCAGCAGCGCCAGGAAACGCTTTGGGGCGAACAAGAAGCGGTGAGTACTCTGTCTGAGTGCTGAAAAGTTTTTTTCACCGTTCCCCCATGCTGGGAAACAGACATCTACGTTCAACTGCTCGTACATTGATTGTTCGACTGGTCGGCCATTGAATCCGCAACGTTCTGAAGGGAACAAACCTTGTTAGCACTTGGTGGTGCACCGCGTGTTTTCAAAACGTGCTGCTCCAAAGGAATTTTAGGGTTGGGGAGGGGGACATCGCGACAAGTGCGCCGCAAAGATAGACCAACCTGTGCTTTGACAACACACACACACACACACACACTCCCTCACCGATATAAAAGCTCAGCAAGCGGCGTCTACCGCTTTAGCTATATTCTGGGAGCATACAGGAAGTGCAACATTACGACTTTTTTTTTTGCATTGGTATTTGGTATGGTAATTTGCCTATCCCTCTATGCTATGCAGTGATAACTAATCTGGTAGCGTTATCTAGTTATCCCCTCGGACGAAGGAGCTGTAATTCGTTTTGGGCAATGTGCATTCATAATCAGAAGCAGCACCGGCAAGCTATTTATGCCCACTGTACGACAAAGCCGCAGTGAACTAGAAGGTTTTGCTTGTACTTGCCTCTAACGAAGGTCTCTCTCCTATATCGCAACCCCCTCATATCCTGAGCTGTGCGAATACACTCTAACATTGTATTACAATGTGCATTAGAAATCGCTTAAACCAGTTTTCGCGAACAGGCGCAGGCTCTCGAACGGCTCGAAAGAGGGGCGTCGACTTCATGCTATCCGCTTTACAGCTGGGAGAGCCGTTTATGTTACTTGTGCATGGCGATGAACGAGGAAATGTCCAGAGCGCTCATAGAGTCACTTTTCATCATATATTTTGTTTGAAGCTTCTTGCATTCGAACTTTAGGTGGCAGCTATCTTACAGTCCATAATCGCTCATAGAAGACCATGTATTTCATAGATGGGAGAGCAATTAGGAAAGCACTGCCTAATACCAGTGCCAGATTAGGAAACTTCGGAGCCCGGGGCTACTGTGTTTTTGGGGCCCCTAATGATGAGGATGGGACGATGATGATGATTCTGCTTTTTCGTGCTTAAAATTTCGAAGCCCGTGTTATGCTCCCTGATCAGTGATAAATTATACATAATTTCACTGTTTCTGGAAACTAATTTCTTGGTTTGATGTCAAGTATTATATAACTTATTTTAAAGCAAAGCTTCCTACCTCTACCTGCCAACGGTTCTTTCGTGGCCTGCGGGACAAGAAACTCCCAACGCGGCTGAGGAGGGGGAGAGCGCTTTTTACTCACGGAGCACAGTGTAGATGGCGCGGCGAAAGGGCGCCATTACCCAGCGTTCCCCGCACGCAGGTGACTGCTCGCACCGGCGGGCGCGTCGGCGGGACGGCTTTGTCGTCTGCTAAAACGGTTTCTTCGGGCCTGTTTCGGCGCTGCTTCGCATCCGTTGCGCGCTTTCTTCGCACGCCTTGATTAACTTTTTCGACAGTACCTGCTGGGTTACCCTTACCCGACAGAATTAGGAGAGCGTACGGCAAAGGTACGTTATGGATTGGTTTGCGGGGCGGGAAAACAAAATGTAGAGACAACGTACAGGCATCTGGCCACTAGAGAAAACTTTTGCGCACTGCTTGCCACAAATGGGACTCCATTTTCTAATTTGGTGAGTGCTAATTCGGTTGTGGTTTAACAGGTATTACAAAATGCGAAAGGAGCAACTGGATCTGATAGATAGCGATTATAAAAGTTCCTTCAGCTTTCTCGCCATTCTCAAGCTCACTAAACAAACTAGTTTAAATCAGTATAAATGGCAATCACTAAGCTCACAAGCCAAATTGTTTCTGTGTCTGCGCTTGTGTCGCGCGGTGGTGTAGAGTGGAAGCGTCCGCCGCTCTAGCCCGGCCGTGGCCGCCGCTGCTGCTGCGTTCGGGACTCCTCCCCCACGAATTCCAGGTAACGGCTGGCAGACTCTCTAGTTTCACTCTTTGTAGAGCCACGTGTGTGAATTCAAGTGACGACGCTTGGCCAATTGTTGCGGGTGTCGTTTACAGTTTTGCTTTCCAGCCACCATCACAGCGTGGACAGGAGCCAATTTTTTATCAGGCGTACAGGTTAGTACCGTTTGATTGCCGGTCCATCAGAAATTTACAAATAATTGAAATGCCACGTCCGCCTGCACACGCCATAATACAGAGGAGTGTTTTCTTACAAGAAGCACTTTTTAAGGTTTTTAGTTTTAAACGCATAAAAATCAGCAGGACGTATATTGTCGGTAGTTCTAAGCAGCAAAGTTTCTCCCGGAAGTGCGGCGTTGATCAGGAACCCGATCGCCCGCCTCTTGCTGATTTGGCAGAGGGTTCAGCTTGGAGATGGCGTTGAAATTTTCGGAGATTGTGGCCGGAGTGACGAACTCGAGATGTTGTTGATATGATTAAGGGAAGTAATTGATTTATATACAAATATATGTTAACAAAGCTGAATACATGAAAAACTCCAGTTAGACTCCAGATCCAAGTGCGTGAAGACCCCTCTCACTCACTTACTTACCCACTCCCTCCCTCCCTTACTCACTCACTCACTCACTCACTCACTCACTCACTCACTCACTCACTCACTCACTCACTCACTCACTCACTCACTCACTCACTCACTCACTCACTCACCCACTCACCCAGTGTTCAGTCTGGAAGTTTGTTACAGGGAGAGTTAATGATAAACAGCAATGGAAACAATATTTTTTGCATTATCATTTTGAGAAGACCACTCGCGATTGTGTCTTAAAAATTGCAACACTCCAGATAGTGCAAACAAACTGAACCGAGAAATATCGAGCTGATATCAGCCTTACGCAATTTAAATAATCCAGTAGCTTTATGGAACGGGTCGTTATGGCAATGAATCTCCTCGTCAAGCGCAATAAACTGAAATTTCTGGCAGAAGCTGCGTACGCAGATATCTCAGCCCATATGGTAGTGCTGAAGTTGTCTATGATTACATTCAACATCCTTCAGGTTTAAACAGTTCGTTCACAATGTTGTTGGCAAATTAGTTCATTTTCGCATGCCTGGCCCTTTCTTATGCCGAAACGTGTGCGCGTCGAAACGACCGCGTACTTTACGGTTCGTGCATCGAAAAGACTAAGACTAAGCACTAAAGCAATAGACTAAGACAAAGCACTAAGCACGAAAAGACTAAGACTAAGCACTAAAGACTAAGCGCAATACACTGAAATTTCTGGCAGAAGCTGCGTACGCAGATATCTCAGCCCATATGGTAGTGCTGAAGTTGTCTATGATTACATTCAACATCCTTCAGGTTTAAACAGTTCGTTCACAATGTTGTTGGCAAATTAGTTCATTTTCGCATGCCTGGCCCTTTCTTATGCCGAAACGTGTGCGCGTCGAAACGACCGCGTACTTTGCGGTTCGTGCATCGAAAAGACTAAGACTAAGCGCAATAGACTAAGACTAAGCACTAAAGCAATAGACTAAGACAAAGCAATAGACTAAGACAAAGCACTAAGCACGAAAAGACTAAGACTAAGCACTAAAGACTAAGCGCAATACACTGAAATTTCTGGCAGAAGCTGCGTACGCAGATATCTCAGCCCATATGGTAGTGCTGAAGTTGTCTATAATTACATTCAACATCCTTCAGGTTTAAACAGTTCGTTCACAATGTTGTTGGCAAATTAGTTCATTTTCGCATGCCTGGCCCTTTCTTATGCCGAAACGTGTGCGCGTCGAAACGACCGTGTACTTTGCGGTTCGTGCATCGAAAAGACTAAGACTAAGCGCAATAGACTAAGACTAAGCACTAAAGCAATAGACTAAGACAAAGCAATAGACTAAGACAAAGCACTAAGCACGAAAAGACTAAGACTAAGCACTAAAGACTAAGCGCAATACACTGAAATTTCTGGCAGAAGCTGCGTACGCAGATATCTCAGCCCATATGGTAGTGCTGAAGTTGTCTATAATTACATTCAACATCCTTCAGGTTTAAACAGTTCGTTCACAATGTTGTTGGCAAATTAGTTCATTTTCGCATGCCTGGCCCTTTCTTATGCCGAAACGTGTGCGCGTCGAAACGACCGCGTACTTTACGGTTCGTGCATCGAAAAGACTAAGACTAAGCGCAATAGACTAAGACTAAGCACTAAAGCAGTAGACTAAGACAAAGCACTAAGCACGAAAAGACTAAGACTAAGCACTAAAGACTAAGTGCAATACACTGAAATTTCTGGCAGAAGCTGCGTACGCAGATATCTCAGCCCATATGGTAGTGCTGAAGTTGTCTATAATTACATTCAACATCCTTCAGGTTTAAACAGTTCGTTCACAATGTTGTTGGCAAATTACTTCATTTTCGCATGCCTGGCCCTTTCTTATGCCGAAACGTGTGCGCGTCGAAACGACCGCGTACTTTACGGTTCGTGCATCGAAAAGACTAAGACTAAGCGCAATAGACTAAGACTAAGCACTAAAGCAATAGACTAAGACAAAGCAATAGACTAAGACAAAGCACTAAGCACGAAAAGACTAAGACTAAGCACTAAAGACTAAGCGCAATACACTGAAATTTCTGGCAGAAGCTGCGTACGCAGATATCTCAGCCCATATGGTAGTGCTGAAGTTGTCTATAATTACATTCAACATCCTTCAGGTTTAAACAGTTCGTTCACAATGTTGTTGGCAAATTAGTTCATTTTCGCATGCCTGGCCCTTTCTTATGCCGAAACGTGTGCGCGTCGAAACGACCGCGTACTTTGCGGTTCGTGCATCGAAAAGACTAAGACTAAGCGCAATAGACTAAGACTAAGCACTAAAGCAATAGACTAAGACAAAGCAATAGACTAAGACAAAGCACTAAGCACGAAAAGACTAAGACTAAGCACTAAAGACTAAGCGCAATACACTGAAATTTCTGGCAGAAGCTGCGTACGCAGATATCTCAGCCCATATGGTAGTGCTGAAGTTGTCTATAATTACATTCAACATCCTTCAGGTTTAAACAGTTCGTTCACAATGTTGTTGGCAAATTAGTTCATTTTCGCATGCCTGGCCCTTTCTTATGCCGAAACGTGTGCGCGTCGAAACGACCGCGTACTTTGCGGTTCGTGCATCGAAAAGACTAAGACTAAGCGCAATAGACTAAGACTAAGCACTAAAGCAATAGACTAAGACAAAGCAATAGACTAAGACAAAGCACTAAGCACGAAAAGACTAAGACTAAGCACTAAAGACTAAGCGCAATACACTGAAATTTCTGGCAGAAGCTGCGTACGCAGATATCTCAGCCCATATGGTAGTGCTGAAGTTGTCTATAATTACATTCAACATCCTTCAGGTTTAAACAGTTCGTTCACAATGTTGTTGGCAAATTAGTTCATTTTCGCATGCCTGGCCCTTTCTTATGCCGAAACGTGTGCGCGTCGAAACGACCGCGTACTTTACGGTTCGTGCATCGAAAAGACTAAGACTAAGCGCAATAGACTAAGACTAAGCACTAAAGCAATAGACTAAGACAAAGCACTAAGCACGAAAAGACTAAGACTAAGCACTAAAGACTAAGTGCAATACACTGAAATTTCTGGCAGAAGCTGCGTACGCAGATATCTCAGCCCATATGGTAGTGCTGAAGTTGTCTATAATTACATTCAACATCCTTCAGGTTTAAACAGTTCGTTCACAATGTTGTTGGCAAATTACTTCATTTTCGCATGCCTGGCCCTTTCTTATGCCGAAACGTGTGCGCGTCGAAACGACCGCGTACTTTACGGTTCGTGCATCGAAAAGACTAAGACTAAGCGCAATAGACTAAGACTAAGCACTAAAGCAATAGACTAAGACAAAGCAATAGACTAAGACAAAGCACTAAGCACGAAAAGACTAAGACTAAGCACTAAAGACTAAGCGCAATACACTGAAATTTCTGGCAGAAGCTGCGTACGCAGATATCTCAGCCCATATGGTAGTGCTGAAGTTGTCTATGATTACATTCAACATCCCTCAGGTTTAAACAGTTCGTTCACAATGTTGTTGGCAAATTAGTTCATTTTCGCATGCCTGGCCCTTTCTTATGCCGAAACGTGTGCGCGTCGAAACGACCGCGTACTTTACGGTTCGTGCATCGAAAAGACTAAGACTAAGCGCAATAGACTAAGACTAAGCACTAAAGCAATAGACTAAGACAAAGCAATAGACTAAGACAAAGCACTAAGCACGAAAAGACTAAGACTAAGCACTAAAGACTAAGCGCAATACACTGAAATTTCTGGCAGAAGCTGCGTACGCAGATATCTCAGCCCATATGGTAGTGCTGAAGTTGTCTATAATTACATTCAATATCCTTCAGGTTTAAACAGTTCGTTCACAATGTTGTTGGCAAATTAGTTCATTTTCGCATGCCTGGCCCTTTCTTATGCCGAAACGTGTGCGTGTCGAAACGACCGCGTACTTTACGGTTCGTGCATCGAAAAGACTAAGACTAAGCGCAATAGACTAAGACTAAGCACTAAAGCAATAGACTAAGACAAAGCAATAGACTAAGACAAAGCACTAAGCACGAAAAGACTAAGACTAAGCACTAAAGACTAAGCGCAATACACTGAAATTTCTGGCAGAAGCTGCGTACGCAGATATCTCAGCCCATATGGTAGTGCTGAAGTTGTCTATAATTACATTCAACATCCTTCAGGTTTAAACAGTTCGTTCACAATGTTGTTGGCAAATTACTTCATTTTCGCATGCCTGGCCCTTTCTTATGCCGAAACGTGAGCCCGTCGAAACGACCGCGTACTTTACGGTTCGTGCATCGAAAAGACTACGGAAGCGACCTGTGCCGGAAAAGACCGGAGCAGACCTCGGGGCCTTTTTTATGTGGCTTCTTGGGCCCCGCAAGCCTGTGTACCCAGACTTTTGGTCCAAGACGTCTCCTCAGAAACATTGGGAAAACAAGGAGAAGGAGGACGAATAACTAGATAAACTGAAATGGACTCGAAGGTTGCCAGCCACAAACCTGTGCGGCGCTCCCCGCCTGTAACGCGTTAGTCAACTTCGTTGTGAAGAAGAGCTTGAAGCTCCTGCCTTCACCTTTTGATGCGGGCAGCAAGCACACTCAAGAACTTTTTTAAGTGCGAATGCACTTTATAAGCGACCCCAAACCATCCACCGCCGCCGGCGGCGGCGGCGGCGGCGGCGGCGTCCGCAGTGCTCCTCTATATTTAAAAAAGAAACAGCATCCGGCGCCAGGTTTCGATCCGAGGACTTTGCGGCCGCAGCGCGACGCTCCACCGACCAAGCCACGGACGCGACGGTGATATCAGTGTTAGTGACGCGCCTTATATCTTTAATGCATTCAAACTACGTCGTCAGCGGCGTGCGTTGGCGACTCAGCGGCGTTATAGCGGCTTGATAACTGCGTGGTGTACACGTGATACTACAAACCCGATGGAAGAGATGGAAGAGAAGGCGGCGAGGCGGTGGGCTGCGGGGGCCGAGCGCAAGCGCCGCAAGCGGGCCGACAACCGTGCATTCGCACTTTCACATTCTCCCCCTCGGGGAAATGCGGGGGAATTTTTTTTCCCTATGGTCGAGCGGGGCCCCTGACAGCTGGGTGCCCGGGGCTGCAGCTCACATAGCCCGCACCTTAACCAAGCCCTCCCTCCCTATTACACAATTCTGGTGCGAACAACTTCTCATAAAAGCTCCGAACTCAGAAATTATTGAATAGTTTTAATACGTCAAGCACTGATGACGTCACTTCTGCGGTTGAGGTCTTTTTCATCCCCCTCGCCACAACCTACGATTCCGAAACTACTTACCTCCAAGTGTCCTCGCCATGTACTTGAGGTAGCGTCTTTATCTGCAAAACGTCGATTAGCGCAGTACCAGAATATGCTATGGTGGCACAGACAGAATTATGAATTGGTTGCAGCACCATACAAAGCTTTGTTTTTCTAAGTGCCTTCGGAACACATGTCCCACCAAATCATCTTCACAAAACACACCTACAAGGAATTTAGGCAGGGTTTGCGAATACCTGCTTTGTTTATAGAACAAAAATCAAGAATTCAGTCCTGAACTCCCGATGGAGAGCGGGAGTGTCACTTTTCTTCTTTGAGCACACTTTATGGGCGACGTAACATAATCTCGCGGTGTCTAATTTCCGTACCTTTGTAGCACTTACGGGGGGGAGGAAGGAGAGGATCATAATTTTCCTCCTCTCTACACCCCCCAAACACACATCCTTTACATCCCTCGCATGTCCACAACAGTTTATGCAACTCCGCCATGCTCACTGAATTAGTGACTGGCAAACAAACCTGCCAATTTTATCGCCCAGTACGACACATGCTTGCTTCCTGGCAAAAGCATTAGTTCGCACGTACAAGTCACGATATCCTAATGGTTATCACCAACATCTTCAACACCCTGTCTCCACCAGCGTGGGGAGCAAAATTGTGAACCAGATCACGATCTCCTCATAGAAGGCAGAGGTGGACGAGTAGAAAATAGAGTAACGCCACTGTACACCTCCTATGCAATGTTATAACGCTCCCTCTCGTGAGACGTTCTTCTCCCTACCGAGAAACCTTACAATGCCTCGTTTGTGGAAAGCTACAATGCTACCTCTCGTATAACGCAATAACACGACCCCATCTGCCCGTTCGGCAAAAAGACTGAAGGCACCCTGCCGCACATACTGGCGGAGTGTGCTCAGCTCAAGAATCCCCTACCTTCCCTCCCCCTCCCCCCTTCCCCCCCTACCCGAGCGATGGGACATCTTGATGTCCAGCCCCGACTTGTCGACGCAGCAAGAGCTCGCGTCCAGGGGCCAGGAGCTATTGGACTCGTATGGGACTTGTGAATAGGGTTCCACCCCGTCTGACGCCTGCGAGCGTCACCTGAAATGGGCGCAGCAAAAGTTGTATCGCTCTCTCTCTCTCTCCCTATTCTGCACAGCTATAATCCTCTCTCTACTGACACACCGCAATGCTTGCTCTCGTGGAACACCTGAATGTTCCCTCTCATGGCAAGCGACGACGCTCCCTTTCGCGGAACACCAAATGTTCACTCTCAAGAAAAGCTGTAATTTTCCCTCTCTCGTGACACGCTGTACCGCTCCCTCCCGAGAACGCTGCATGCGCTCCCCCTCGTGATGCATGCCGGGGAACACTATACCGTTCAATCTTGTGGAGCGCTAAATTGCTCCCTCCTTCGGAACGCTGAAATTCCCTAAAACACTAAAATGGCCCTGCAACGCTAAAACGCCCCCTACGCATTAATTAAGCGCGTCACCCGGCGAAAGAAGAAACGGAAGGACGCTTCCTCTCCTGAATCACTCGCTCCTCACGTTCGGGTGCAGAGATTTCCGGGTGAAAGCGTGCGTGCTTGTGAGCTCGCTTGGGGTTGCACAAATTCTTGAACGTAAGAAAAGAAACCCTCCAGCCAGGCTAAGGAATGCCGGGGAAGCCGCTCAGCGAGTGCCTCCAGTCTGGCGATCAGAAACGGCGCGTCGCGCGTACCGCTGCTCGTCCGCTGCGCCCAGTGTCCATCACCTCGAGGACGGCGGCGGCGGCGTCGCAGGCCCGCTCCTCGTCGCTCATGAATATATGCTGAGCGGGCGGCCATTGGCGGCGCTCTCTTTTCGACACCGCCATGAATACGTTTGCGGCCTCTTTAACGGACCCTGCCCGCCGTGGTTCCAGCTGTATCCCATTATCGTGGGTCCGCGCCGCTGCCGAGCCCACCGCGACACCGAGCTGCCCTGCGGTGGGGGGTGGGTTCGCGGGGTATCGAACGACGAGGCTAAGGTATTCAGTATGGCGTGAGCTGTTACGTTGAGCTGCGAAGCCCGACTTTCGTTTATGCCACACGGCCGTGCACACGTAATAAATTTATCGTGCCCCTTCCTAATAGGCCCACATTATGTCACAGCAGGCCGGCTGACTGCGGCAGTCTCACTCTTTCTCACCACGCGATAGAGTTATGAGCGGTTTTTGGCCAGCCAGTGAAACAACACCGTGGAATCAAACTGCGACGATGCTTCCAAGTTTGTTGCTGGAGACAAATGCAGGGGAATCCAGCTAGGCATTGAAGTAAGTCACTGGGAGAGGATATTTATCCGCTGCTCGGCTATGTACCTCAGTTAAGGTTTCTTTCACTGACTATGCAGTGCTTACCGCTTCTACAGAGTTGACGACTCATCATCACCATCATAATAAGCCTGTTCGTGTCCATTGCAGGAGTAAAGCCTCTCCCAAAGATTTCCAGCCACACCTATCGAGTGCCAGCTGCAGAGTCCATGTTTTCCCCCAAAATTTTAGTAGCTCATCTCGCAAACGAGTTCTCGGCCGACTCCTATGGCGTTTGCGGTCTATTGACAGCCAGTCTGTCAATCGGATGGCCCACCTGTTGTCCCTCATTCGAATTACGTGACCCGCCCGTGCCCATTTCCACCGCTTAATTTGAGCTAGAATGTCCTCACCTTGGTTTCGTCTCTAATCCATGCGGCTGTTCTCCTGTTCTTCAACGTGACCCCTAGTATTCGGCGTTCCATGGGCCGTTGTGCCGATCTAAGTTTCTTTTCAAGTCGTTGGGTGAAACCCCAAGTTTCTGCCCCGTAGGTCACTACTCGAAGAACGGGTTATGTTTCTCGATAGCGGTTCCGCCAACTGTAGATTGCGATAAGGCCAGCCAGGACTAAAAGGGTGCCAGTTTTGTCACTTTTGCCTATGCCTCCACCTCGTTGTCAAACTAAACACCGTACATAACAGGCTCGTCACAAAAGGAAGGAGCTTTGCGCAGTTCTTTACTGTTTAGCATGCGTAATCAAGCGGACAGCAATTAAATTTCGCAGTTCGATATCTCAGAGTACGGACGCGCTAGAAGAATTCTGCCAAATGAAACTGCGTGGAAACGTATAACTATTGCGTATAACTCTTTAATACAAACATGCCTATTACAGCAGCCGCTAAAAAGTTAATTATTCAATTTTAATTAGGCCACCGGCATCAATAGTTACCACCTGATTGTGTGTACCCTTTGGTGCATAACCTCACTGTAGAGGTCGTCCTCACGTAAAGCTAAGCACCTAATTTAAAAAAAAAACCTGTCGACTTAACACCGACTACATACGTACAGGCGGTCACAGAATAAACCGGACCAAGCGAGCGGCGCGCGAACTATCGGCGCGACACCTTCCGGCCCAGCGCCTGCTGTCGAGATAGCGGAGGGCGCATGCGTGTCCCTCCCTAGAGTTTGTGCATGTCCGTTTCCTTGATTTCGGCTCCAGCACTTCGTTCCTGTCGAATGCGACGCGCGGCGGCGCCTTTCCCGGCGCACCTACCCAGCGGGCGTGATGCTTGGCAGCAGCCGGCAGCGTGCGACATGCGCTGATACTGCTGATACCGCGTAACTGTGGGTTCATCTGAAAATGTTTGTTCGGCGCTCTTTTTATCATTTTATTGACTCGAACGCTAACTGGCGTTGAAGAAAGGCTGCGATAAAGATTCACACATGACTGAACCAGTTCCGGCGCCCGGATTCGAACCCATGACGGCGCGGGCGGAACGGCAAGTGCCGGGCGCACTACCGATTGAGCCACGCAACCAACACGGATTTCGATGCACCGATAGCGCCTTATATCCTTCACTCATTTATGGTTTGTTTCGAAAGCGCCATAAGTTGTCACGCGCCTCCGCAAGATGGCGACACAGGTTCCGCGATCGAGACTATGATCGAGAGACCCGCCATAAGTTGTCACGCGCCTCCGCAAGATGGCGACACAGGTCCCGCGATCGAGACTATGATCGAGAGACCAGCAGCGCTGGTCGCGTCTCGTGCTGCCGGGACGCCCCGCTGTAGCCCACCGCAAATTTGATGACGTGCAGCGTGTAACAAGAAAACCAACAACCAATACGTAATCCATACGACTTGCCGGCGCACCCCCTCGGAAATGCTGTGCATTTGATCGTGCCCCTCGCGAGGGGGATGTTTTTTTGTCCTTCACGCAGGTACACTGCTGGAACGAAGCCAACGGCTGCGGTGTCGTCCTTCCAGCTTCGCAGATCACCCAACACGTTTTTATCATTTTATTGACTCGAACGCTAACTGGCGTTGAAGAAAGGCTGCGATAAAGATTCACACATGACTGAACCAGTGCTAGTCGTTATGCGACGAACACACAGTTGATAGCAAGAACTGAAAACAGCGATGGTTTATTCGCTTCGGAAAAATAGACCGAAATACACAGCTGTCGGTGTGAGTGAACTGCTATCGAAAAGCAATTAGGCGTTTACTTCTATGTCACCCATTGGACAGTGATAGCTACGAAGCGTATAAAGCACGTAACCCGTCCTGCATGGCCATATTCGTGAAGAATGCCGTCCCGCGTCCCAATCGAGCAACGGAGGCACATCGTGCGACTTTTCATCGAAGTTGCGTGGCAGTGCAGACGCAACTCCCGAGTCCCGCCTCCTTCAGGAGTCTTCGAATTGTCTCGCAAGAGACATTCAATGACAGCTCATGTCGAATTTCTTTTGCAGACAGGAAGGGATCTGCCACAGCGGCTGCGACAATCAGTAGTTCCTGCTCCTCACTGGTGACTTTAGGCCACCCGCTGCGCTCAGCGTCAATAAGTCTGCCCTGATCATCGCGGTAGGCTTGAATAATGCGGCTTACAGAAGTCCTAGTCCTCCCGGTGAGGCGGCAAATTTCCCGCTGAGTAGTCCCTTCGATGAAAAGTCGCACGATGTGCCTCCGTTGCTCGATTGCGACGCGGGACGGCATTCTTCACGAATATGGCCACGCAGGACGGGTTACGTGCTTTATACGCTTCGTAGCTATCACTGTCCAATGGGTGACATAGAAGGAAACGCCTAATTGCTTTTCGATAGCAATTCACTCACACCGACAGTTGTGCATTTCGGTCTATTTTTCCGAAGCGAATAAACCATCGCTGTTTTCAGTTCTTGCTATCAACTGTGTGTTCGCCGCATAACGACCAGCACTGGTTCAGTCATGTGTGTATCTTTATCGCAGCCTTTCTTCAACGCCAGTTAGCGTTCGAGTCAATAAAATGATAAAAAGAGCGCCGAACAAACATTTTCAGATGAACCCACAGTTACGCGGTATCAGCAGTATCAGCGCATGTCGCACGCTGCCGGCTGCTGCCAAGCATCACGCCCGCTGGGTAGGTGCGCCGGGAAAGGCGCCGCCGCGCGTCGCATTCGACAGGAACGAAGTGCTGGAGCAGAAATCAAGGAAACTGACATGCACAAACTCTAGGGAGGGACACGCATGCGCCCTCCGCTATCTCGACAGCAGGCGCTGGGCCGGAAGGTGTCGCGCCGATAGTTCGCGCGCCGCTCGCTTGGTCCGGTTTATTCTGTGACCGCCTGTACATACATACGCACATACATACATACATACATACATACATACATACATACATACATACATACATGCATACATACGCACATACATACATACATACATGCATACATACATACATACATACATACGCACATACATACATACATACATACATACATACATACATACATACATACATACATACATACATGCATACATGCATACATACATACATACATGCATACATGCATACATACGCACATACGCACATACATACATACATACATACATACATACATACATACATACATACGCACATACGCACATACATACATACATACATACATACATACATACATACATACATACATACATACATACATACATGCATGAGCCATGGCGATAATAGAGGTAGTAGTAAAGCTTAGGGACAGGAAATGAGTGCATTGAATTTTGAGCAAACTCCAGTGGAAGACATGGTAGTTGAAATTAAGAGGAAGAATGGGAGTTGGACCGGACATGAAATTGGGAGAGCTGACAAACAGTCGATGGACCACCAGGTTAACAGAGGGGCTATAGGCACAGGACTCTAGTGTAGAATGCCGACAACCCAACGCTGTCCCGTGAGCACAATGCAGGCGCCATTCTGTTGCCGTACACAGCCTGGGAAAATCCCCAACAAATCTTTCATCTAGCTGTTTCTGCTACACTCTTCTCTGGGGATGATGGTTATGATGATGGCCATGATGAAAGAAATGAGGGTGCCGTGGCGAACAGACATCCGTGTTCATGTGCGAGGGGACAAATCTAGTCGTACATTATATGTAATAAAGTAGCACAGAAACTATCTCAGTTCTCTCACAAACTCTACGTGAATTATATATCCCAACTCCCATTAAGTCCTGGCTAAACACTCAGCAGTACGAATCGCCGTAGGACGTCCGAAACAACTGCCACGTACCGTAATGGGCGTGCGCCAGCTGCAAGTTTGTTCTTGGCGCTGTACGACAATGACTGCGCCGTTGGCTGTCTATTCGCAGATTCGCAGATCGCACCAGCGAATTGGAGCACACGCTATGCGAACGCGTTTTCATCAGTGAGTGGGGCTGCGTGCATTGAAGTCTCTGCAGACAAAGTGGCGGCGCTGGCCTTTGGGGTCACCACGGGGCCACCTGGGACCCAAAGGGGTGACGTCCGCCTGAAACCTGAGTTAATAAAAAATACACAAGCGTTAAATATTCTAGAAGAAATCACAATCCTAATGAACGGCAATATTCCACAATATTCTTTATTCCTTAAATATTTCGGAGCAAAATTCCACAAACGCACAGACACACAGCATCAGCGCTAAGTAACGCGAAAATAATTTTGAGATCTTGTGTAATTATCTGCCGCGTTTATATTGAGTTACTTTCTGGTCTAACTACCTTTTTTTAAATTGCTTTCGATTTGAAATTGAAACGTACAAATTGAATTTACACATATTTTGTTTCTGTTATTACCCGTTATACGTTGGTTGTACGAGAAGGGTGTGCATTCTATGATCCCGTTTAATACAGCCATAGCGCGTCCGATTACGTCTGTTGAAGACAACAGTAAGACAGGCACCACTGGCAGGCACAATATACGTCATAGTGCTTGGTTAATTGGAAATGACATCTTTCCGGCGTCTTTTTTTTTTTTTTTTTTTGTCTGCTCCGTGTGGCATATTTTTCTTATGCTTTTGACTGCTGGTAGTGACTCTCCGCCTCCATAATAAATGAACTGAGGGAATCTGGAAAAATAGAACTGGTGAACCTACTTTCGCCCTGAGCTAAACGTAAGGCCAAGGTCATCGATGCTGACATGATATTAAATTCATTCCCTGTTTGGGAATGGCAGCCTCGACGGGCAAGAAAGAAACTTTTCAGTGCAATTACTTTATAAAATTTAACTTTCACTGTTAGTTATTTCTTCCTTTTTGCATCAACTTCAATTCTCAAAAGCAAGTTCAAATTCCAACGTACGTTAGCAAGGCGTAGACAATCAGAGGTTTGCGCACTATTTTTAGAAGAGACAGTGTGTAGACGAGAGTACGGCACCTGAAAAAAGTGAAGCAGGCCGAGTCTACTGTCTATGGCTTTGCCACGCAGTGACACTACCCCTGGAGCATTTGGCCGGGCCACCGAATCGCTGAAAGGAGAGACGAAGAAGTGCATGTGAATCCTCGAGCCCGCTTGAGTCCTCTGCAAGCGTACAAACATCATTTCGCGACCTTGAACTCACCTTTTCTGGGTCTCGCGCCCGCCGAAACAAGTTGGTCGTGCAGGAAGAGTCGCCCCGGAGCTGGAATTCCAATGTTGCTCGACGAAGGCTCGCCGCCGCCGAAGGCGCGCTAATCCCCGCGTAGCTTCGCGCGTACACGGCGTCCCACTGCCGGGCGTCGGGCGAGCGGTTCCGTTGCCCGTGTACTGGATGGGACAGAGCTCCGAGTGACGCATCTCGCGCACGCGGCCGACCACCAACGGCCCAAGGAACGCCGCGGCGAGCAAAAGGCCAGAAGTCAAGCGGGCGGTTCTGCCTCCTTTCCCCGGACGTGTCACTGTTCTCGCCTCTGTCGCGCGCCTCTTTGCCGGCGGCGGAACAAGGACGACCGCACAACCTGTTTCGCCGAAGCGTTGCAGAGCCCCTTTCCGAAGCGAGGACGCTGTCACTCGGTGATCGGTGCGAGCTGGCAGGAGTGCGCCGGAAACCACGTCCGGGGCGAAACGGTTTTTCCAGAAGTTTAAGAGCCGATGGCGCAACGAATTCGGCCTTTCTTTTTCTTAAGAAAGTTGTCGAGTGCGTGAAATGATTCGATGTGTGGAGGAAAAGGGGATGGCAAGAGCGTAAACAAGCAACCAAGCGATCGAGCTCGAGCTAGGCTGGGCAGGACGGGAGCTGCTGGCAAACCAATGTGGGCTGAGGTGTAAAGTAGTGCAGGTGAAATGCTTGTCCTATAGGTTCGTTTCCTGCTGCTGCCATGGAGTGTTCCCTATACGGCGAGGCGTTCTGGGTGGACCCCTGGGTTTTATCTTCCACCAGATAACACTGGCCTCCGCGTAGCGCACCTGCAGGGCAAGGGAGGAAGCCCCAGATCACGCGTGTATCATGTTATCTCAGCTTGGAGCTGGTGATGTGTAAACAACGTGCTGGCCAGAAAAGGCGTCTTCGTAGTTCGAATTAGAGACCGCGAGTGCGAACGTGGCGGTGGAATTAGGAGACATGGTTTCAACACTCGCGCTCGGAGTGGCCGACACGAGCAAAACTTCCTTCACCGTATAAACATGCAGCTGATGACGTCCGTGTACGAGTGCAAGTGTAAAGCTTAGCTTTACGTCGACTGCCACCCATGTGTGCCCCCCTCCTCCCAAGAGGGCGATTGCCCCCCTCCTCCCAAAGAGGTCCTCAGCTTCTTATTTTGTTTTCTTTTTTAAGTAATCCACTTGCGCGAGGTTAAATCCCACTTGTTCGAGGTCGCACACGTGTTCCGACCGTCAGAAATGCGGGCTCGAGCCAGCCGTTGCACCGCCTAAGGGGCGCCAAAAACCCCTGTGTCGCTAAGTGATTTGTGCGCAAGCGGGTTGCACCGCATACGAGTACACGACTGCATGGTTATCACCACCTCCGCAGAACTGGCGCAAGAAGGAGAGCGGTTCTTTATTCGTCCCCCCCCCCCCTTCCCCCCCCAAACGAATCGCTGTGACCGCTACTGGCACTCATCCAGAGTCCTTTCGTTTCTGGACGCATCGATTTAGATCGAGAACATTTTCGATCAAACATGAGCGGTATGTGATAATGACCGCAAAGCAACACGTTTTCCCTATCAAACAAACAGACTAGGTGGCACGCAAAAGGGTGAAATATGTGCTAGGCTTGAAACACAAGGTAGGGCAGTCCGGTGCTTGTAAAAACACCGAATGAAACAAATGAGAAGGCATGGTTCTCAGCAATAAGTTATCAATTCGCAATTGAATGTGACCTCTGGCACTGGCACACGAATTTGCACGCGCTTAATTAAAAGGTATAAAGAGATAACAAACCAACACATTTAAATAATTATGCGCATACAGCATACTATGGTCAACTAAAAACTTTCCCAAAGCAGTTAATTCCGTGCTTTCAAGGGGAAAGCCTTGCGTGCTGTTGTGATGGGTACCTTTTTATATACCTGTAGACACAGCAGCCCGCTCCTTTGCCGTCCTCAATAAGCCTTATACCGCCCAAGTCCATCTTTATCTGTCTTAATCTATCTTCATTTCGACCTTAATTCATTTTAATCCTTCTTAATACGCCCTAACCCCAACGGAATCCACCTTAATCCCATGTTTATCACCTTAATCCCAATCCACCTGAATTCCTACCTTAGTCCACTGTAATTAATATTAAACAACTAAATACAACTTAATTCATTTCAATCATTTCAATTCATCTTAACCAGCTTAATCCCACCGTATTCGCCATTTCTTGTCAATCCCTAATTAATCAATGATTACCTTGTCACAACCTGCATTAGCGTGTCATTAATTGTAATTAATCATGTTCCGACAGATATTCACCAATTGACATGCTACACGCTAATTATTGTTTCTCCACGGGCAATGTTGCGTAGTGGTAACGCACTCGGCCCGTATACTCTAGACATACGGGTTCATACCCTAAACGAACGCAAATGTGTTCTTTTTCTCCTCAGCTCTTCACAGCGGCGGTAATTTTAGTACCATTCGGTTTGACGCTGCCGACCACGACGCTGACGACGGTCATTTTTCGCGTCTGCAGCTATGTATAAGGCTTCCTCCTTAATAAGAACTTTCCGTGTCGAAAATTCAAAGTCGAAACGGAACGCAACGTCGATGAGAACTCAATCCTTTCACTCGTTTCGGTGCGTGTCCAGCATGCCAAAAGCACCTTGACCGGACAATTTGCGATACGCGTCGAAGGCAACAGTGGTTCCATTACCGTGATAACAGTGCATCATATTGAGCATGCAAGATTGGTCTTCCTCCACCACTGAGCTCTGCGAAGCCAGAAAAAAGCTCGGTGATTCAAGAACCGAACAATTTCCAAGAAGAGGAGGCCCTGGGCGCCCCAGCTCGCGTGCCCGCGTTCGTCGTCGTCTACCTCTGCGACGAAGCGGCGTTTGTACTGGCTGCCTCGTTAGTACGGATTAACGACGGCGGAGGCGAGAGCGTGGGGGCAGGGCTATGTGCCAAGCGGCTCAGGCCGCGATATCGCCAGAGCAAATCCCGAGATTTGTGGACGTCCGCGGCCTCATAAACCGGCCCTGAGCCGTCTAGTTGGCCTATCCGCGCGGCTCAACCGACGGCGCTTGTAGCTCGGCCCAGCGGCTGCGCTACACAGCTGGACGGCGAGCAAGGCAAGACTTGACCCCTGGTTTCGCAGCGACGAGCTGCGCGCGCACTTGCCACGGAAATACGGCGCGCGGGATCCTCGGCAGGCAAAACATCTACTCTGCCGCACGCCGCTCGTCTTGATCTTAAATGACAGAAAACCGATAATTGTCGAGTATATTTTTTTATTCTAAAAGAAAGGGAATCACTTAAAACCCCTCAAACCGAAACGATTTTGCTGATAGCCCATAACAACGTCTGAAATCGCAGTTTTTAAATCTACTAGCCATACACGTCCCGCGCTAAGGAATGCCGGCCACCATGACAGTGACCCGTGCTGCAACATACTTTTAACATGTGGAATGCTAAGAGGTCTCTAAAAATTTGCCCCCGGCTAAAATGACAATAATGTGAAACCTTTCCTATTACCGTCATGTGGTTTTTGAATCACGCGTTGAACGGACACGTAACGTTTGGACACGTAACGTAGAGCCACCTGTCAGACTTCATAAATTTTAGTGCGAAATTGAAATTACTCCCGCCTGTTTAGAAAAATCCCTTGCGGGTATGCTGAATTTCATGTGAGCTCAACGAAATGAATTACACAAAAACCTGCTATCCGTCCCTTTAATGTATACGTTGGCGCTGTGGGCCGCCAAGGTTTAACACCGCGAGAAGCACTCGCTATCCTGCGTGTTTTACTGGCCCCTATGTTTTACTGACCCCGATTTGCGCTTTTCGCTTAGCGCTTTGCTAACTTGACGGTTCATTGCTCATTTCGATTCTAAGTACAGTCTCACAATCAGTTTTTTCTCGTAAAGAGCAGTCAAATCGTCGCCTGTTGAAATAGATGGCTGGGTGGTCGGACGACTCATTTGTTTACGCACAAATGAGCGCAAACTAAGTGTATTCTTAGTGTTCGATACATGCGTTAAGTGCTCTAGGTATGGTGTGTGAAAGCGGTCGTCTGTGTGAGTGTGAGAATAGGGAAACAGACCATATTTTCCTGCATCGGCGAAATCAAATTTGGTGTTGCTTAGCCTGAATTCTTCAAGTTAGCGTCGCTAGACGATCGGGACTGGGAGATGCAACTGGGTTTTACAGCAGTTGCAGCATTGTCATAGCTTTGGTGCACAAGGAAATAATGTACCAAGTGTAAAAGATAACTTCGAGACGCTTACCTGTAGCGAGCATTTTTATTTTGCAGTTGTCATCAGCAACTAATGCGTTTTTTTCGCGTCTGTGAAACATACATATTCCTTACGCTTGGGGATCAACGTTTGCTATTCTCAGTAATATTTGTGGTATTGTTGACGGGCTTGAAATCTTTCATTGGCCGTTATTACCTCGCCCGAATCGTATGCAACACAGCGTATCACCATAACCTCGCCGAGAAGCTTCTGTCGATCACGCATCGCCGCTCCTTGCCATTACCCGCCGCTCGATTGACACTATGCGCTTTTTTTATAATTACCATAAAGATTTTTCCCAGTGGCACCATGTAAAGGACCCACTGACTGCAATGACTTGTGTTTTGGAAATCTGACACTGTCCACAGACATATGCGCGAAATGGGAACGACGCCGCCATTAGGGGATTAACGACGCAGCAGAGGGACTAACTGCATGCGTTTCGTCTTCCCGTTACTCCTTATAGATCGGCGGGGACGAACAGTTAGTCCGGATTTGTGCACACGGCACACACTCTGCTACAGATACTCCCATTGAAGATGAACTGTTGCCCGCGAAGACTAACAGCTGTATTTTAGTCCCTATTTTAGTCATTTTTGCCTAAGAGTGTAGTAACAAACTTATATCAGTTATTGAACATAATAAGTACAGCAGTTTTCCCACTCCACCTCACGATTAAAAGGTTTTTGCAAATACACCTGCTGATAATGTATATGCTCACATTAAAAAAACACAATTCTAAAATTTTCGCTACATATTACATATTTGCGACAAGCCCACCGACTCTAGACTTTCCGCTGCTATGTATAAACGCAAGAAGAGAAGGTGTATTTCTAAGGTAACTGAGATATGCTCAATTTATTTCATGGCTGACTGTGATATGCGCGTGTTGAATATCTCTATGTCGTGCTTCGCACTCATCCGATCCAGATTGTCACGCATAGCCTTTTACTTGGTTATGCATGGCCAACCCTAAATACCTAGTGGATACTGCGACAAGTAACCGGTTAGTGTTCTGTTTGCGAATGCACCCCACCCTTTTCTTAAGGGCCAAAGCCCCTTAGGGACTCGGGCTGTCGGCGTCTCCTGTCGTCGGTGTCGCTTCAATATAGTCACGGTACTAAAACACTGGGACACTCGGTTTCCAACGTCTCGCACTAAAACGTAACGCGTTCTAAAGAACACACCGGGGCACTTGTTTTCCAACGCCTTGCGCGAGAAATTTTTATCTCCGTGGGCAAAAACACGTACTAAAATAACAAACGGTGACACTCATTTTCCAACGCCTCGCGCTAGAACGCTCCGTGCTTCAGAGACACGAGGCTTTTACAGCAAAGCTGTATACCTCTACCCCCAACTGCTTCATTACCGTGGGCAAAAACGACGAGGCGCCAGATACTTTGCATTCTTCGCCCCCCCCCCCCCCCCCCCCAGCTTTCACGTTAGTGGAGATGGCCCGGTTTTCGTTTTTAAGGGTGTTCTGGTCATCCGCCTTCCCTGTGTGTAAAAGTACTTATTTTTTTATACTTCTTATTTCCGCCACCCATTTTTCTGCGCTAAGCAAAACAAGTTCCCGTGTCTATTTTGGCTACGCTTTCTGCATTCACGACACGCTTATTGGACTTCCGTTGTCGTTTCTTGTTTTTTTTTGTAGGTATACCATGCTGTTTTTGTTGTTCTCAAACTATTTTTAGGCAGCCTCGATCGTGACCCTCACTTGTGTTGTTGTTTCTGTTCTTTGTTAACTCTGGTTGACAGCTTGTTTGGGGCAACAAACCCTTTTCTCGTGTGGAAACCGTCGCTGCGATTACAGAACTTCCACCTATAATTGATTTTTCATCAGAACCTCGCGTGTTCTTTTTTTACTACATTTTCTATTGATTCGTGCCCTCTGTCGGGCATCTGTAACACGCGTCCTCAAGAATACAGCTCAGTTAAGATCTGTTTTCATTTCAGCAAGTGGACGGTTCCTTGGGTACAAGCTGCTTTTGCAGCTTGACAGAGCCCAGAGAATGGTTGCACAATGGAGCCTTTAGTTAAACCTAGTCGATACGAAATAAGGAATACATACCTGCTTGGGCCTAACAAAAAAGAAATTATCTGCGTACGTCGATCACAATAGCATTTTCCTGCACCTGTAGAAAAAAAATAGCACAAAGCTTGCACATTACGCATCCTCCACCACCCTATCGGCTGCGCTGCTCTCAACTCTCTCGGGGCTGTTCGAGATAAGAGCAGCAGATAAGTTCACAGACTTCTATCGCACATCCGTGCACCAACATTGGAGCTACAAAGACGTGAGTGCAAGCTATCTCGAATCTTTTTATCATTAAACATACATACATACATACATACATACATACATACATACATACATACATACATACATACATACATATACACGTACGTACATACATACATACATGCATACATACATACATACATACATACATACATACATACAAGAAGGCAAGCCATACAGATGACATGCGTCAGTAAAAATAAGCCCAACGAAATAAACTATAAACAAAATATAAAGCTATAAACTCACAAACTAAACACACATA
Organism: Haemaphysalis longicornis; assembly: GCF_048455015.1. Lineage (NCBI taxonomy): Eukaryota > Metazoa > Arthropoda > Arachnida > Ixodida > Ixodidae > Haemaphysalis > Haemaphysalis longicornis. The sequence continues at coordinate 98,092,934 of NW_027526295.1, forward strand.
CGCACTATATATTCTATGGTTCAACAGACCCGACAGCCATTGCTGCATACACAGAAGTGCGATGCAGCTTTCATTACTAGTTACAAAAAAAATTCCAGGCCGGCATTCATCTGCGGTTCAGAAATGAGAAGCATTATTTGGTTTGGGACTCCCAAACCCGCGCACTATTTGAGACTCTCGCCCTATTTCTGAGAAACAGTGCGAGTACTCGGCGTGCGCGCGCGCTTGTCGCGCTTGTTATGGTAACGGCAGCTGTTATGGCCTTTTAAGCGCACCTTTTATAGAAGGTCAGAAATGTCGACCTTTCCAACCACCATTGTTCTCCACAGAAGGCTTGACATCAAAATTAGGCCGCCTTGTTTTTGCTGACGAAGACAACACAACACGGAATGCGTTTATTAGTTTTCATCACTGCAGCCAGTTCCCTGGGCCATTCCACCGGGACGCCAGCTCCGCCACTTCTGAGTGGCGCTGGAGGCCATCTTGGGGAGGAAGGTTCGCATGGGTCACGTCAGTAGCGCAGCAGCGCTGAATCTTCCTACGGCGCGTCCCAGACCCCCTTCAAATGTGATTCTACGTGCACTCGACGAAGCAACCCACAACTCCATCGGTGACGCTTGTTATGATGTCATCGCATTAGAAAAAATTGCTAATAGAGAGCTCTACCGGCTTAGTACTTCTCATATTGCCTGTTTCTTTACGAAACTGATACAGAGCGGAGTACTGGGTGGGTACCATATATTGTTGGGGGTGGCGGTGGAAAAACGGTGCCAAAAGAGAAACAAAATAGACAGAATTGCTCGCCCGTCTCATGAGCAGTGAGGGAGCGTGCTGTGCGGTTGCAGTCCGGACGACCACTTTCGGTTATCGGACGACGCTGTCGCATCTTACACCACGAATGGGGTCCTGAAACAGTGGCACCACTCTGCTAATTTACTGCTACTAGAGGAGCCAATTCTCTCTCTCTCTCTCTCTCTCTCTCTCTCTCTCTCTCTCTCTCTCTCTCTCTCTCTCTCTCTCTCTCTCTCTCTCTCTCTCTCTCTCTCTCTCTCTCTCTCTCTCTCTCTCTCTATCTCTCTCCCTCTCTATCTCTCTCTCTCACTCTCTCTCTCTCTCTCTCTCCTCTCTCTCTCTCTCTCTCCCTCCTCATACCATCGTCCATGAAAAATGTCTTTTCAGCAATAATCATGTGTGAAGTTATAAAGCCAACTTTCGAGGACTTGGTACACTAGCAATTTATAGGCATGCATGGGGCCTTCTTGAGGTGTTTAATAGAAGGCCCTTCGGCCACTACACTTTGACATGAAACACAGAAAGAACTCACAGCATCGACCGCTGACCATACCATCTACGCCAAAGTCGTCGGTCCCCAGGGCATGCAAAAATAATGAGCACAGCGGCGTACTGTCTCAGCAGAGCCCGTGTGACGCCAAGGATGCCCGTTAGAGGCGAGTACTAATCGGAAGGAACGACTCGGAGCGAGAAAACTAACGCGCACTCCGTACCCAGACTGAACCAGTCATCCTTGCGGCGAAAAACGCACCTGCTCGCTCGACAAGTTTTCAGCCTCTCGCGCTGCCGTGCAAGCACTGCGCGTCGGAAATGGCGCCCCGAATAAGTTAGCGCGGTCAGCGGTACAAGAGCGCGTAATCCTAATTTCGACGCGCGGTCCGCTGCCCGAGAAAGTCCCGCCACGTCCGTGCCGGCACAGGCGGCGGGAGTTCGGGGTCATGTCGTCTTCGAGTCGAGTGCTCAGAGGTCTCGCCTTGGCGTGTCGCGCCCCGTGATAAGCGGCGACCGCGACGCGTTTCTTCGCGTTCCGCCTGTCTGCCCCCCTGCCGCTTCGTGGACGGAAATTAATGCCTAAAGACAAGGAGGAGCGCCGCTGTCTTAAGACGTGCGGAGCGTGCAAGGGCGTCTCGGTGCCTCCGAAGGCTCCGCGTCCCACGTACGTACGTGCGACGTCGGCAGTGTGCCGCAACGTGTGGCTGGTAAGGGGCGGATGACTTATGCAATGGCCGCCGAGGGTCACCGGAAGTTGACAGGCTACGTTGTAACCAAGCGCCCCTTGCGCGCCGGGCAGCATGAGCCGATTGTTTATCAAAAACCGTTCCCGAAGCCGGCAAGATAGAACGTGGATATTTTTATCGGAAAACTACTTTTTTCTATGAGTTACAATATGATACTTGTGAGATAGTTTCCCGCTCTATGTCGTCAATTGGCTGCTCTGTTCGGGCGGGAGCGGCGGTGACACCAGCACGATAGAAGACTTCGACTGGACCGATACGAATGGGTGCATTCTTCGAAGCTGGCCAATTATGTTGTGCCGAGTAGCGTCATGGCGCAAGGCTGGTAATGAACGAAGAAACGCGAATTGCGCCAATGCTGACCAGTCCTCCACAACAACGCGCTTGGCGGCCGTCTAGAGATTAAGGGACTCCAACGGCGTCCACCCGATTGCGCCATCATCGCATTCGGGGCCCTCAGCATTTCCTGCGGGTTCACAGCGCGCGCATTGGCTTTGCACTCCGGCTGAGTTGAAGCGCATTTTGGCTTCGGAATTTGGCTGTTTGGATTTCAGACTTAAGGAGGACTTCGAATTAAGGACTGTGACTTAACTCAATTTGCATAGAGACAGCTCCTCTCTTGACCATCTTTCTATCAAAAAGGGGTTAGCTAAAGTTACTGAAGACCACCAGCCCCACTGTTTCCTCTGTCTTCCCATTTCAATTGAAAAATTGAACGAATTTTTTAAAAATAATGCCGTGCCCTCGTCAGCCTATATGTATATTGAATAGGTGTTTGTGCATGTTTCAATAAACCAGTCTGCTTCTAAAGTAACAACATTTTGTAATGAAGAACAACTTGCTTACTACTCGCGAGCATTGGTGCGTGGTATCACCTGAACGCCTCGTTTACTATACATATCCTTTTTAAGAACAATGCGGCAGCATTTGGTTCGTCGTAGAATATGAGAATGGACGTGGCGTGTCTCATATCACAGTTGCGCTGCTTCTCAGTACTTACTCCAGAATGGTCTGCTGTCTGGTGAACAATTAAGACGAGGAAAGGAAAATGAGTAAATGTACGCAACCATGATGCAGCACTAAAGAATAATTTGGTTATTATGGCGTAGGAAGCGTCACCATTCTTTCGCCACCAAGGCATATACTCGTAAGGAGACTTAAGGGCCCCCATGAATATTTACTATCATTATCATGCACCAGATGTATACGCATTCGTGAAATGTCTATCGTGCTTAGTATGACCATGCCCATTAAATCGCTTCACGATTCTAGTGAGCGGACATTGTTTTACGATTGTCTCCGGATGTTGAACTTCGCCAAAGCAAGGCTCCGGCGAGACTGTGGGAAATAACACTTTTATAATTATAAATCGTGATTTCCACTCCAACTCGCGCTGATATGCTACACACTAATCATTTTTACGCCTTTTTGACCACAAAATGTGTATTATAAGTGTAAAAATGGTGTTTGGACGCCATTACACTCTTTTTCTCGAATTTAAAAGCCTTTCTTCGTAGTTCTACACCCTTTTTGTGCGGAAAAAGGATGCTGACCAACTTCCACACCCATGGTTTTAGGTAGGGTGCTGAAAGGGTGTGGAAAACGTGTTCAGCTGTTCATTGATTAAGGCCATACATGCATGTATAATTGCACTCCGAAATGCAAGACATCCCCTCATACTCTCCTCCCCACCACGTAAGAAATACTCAAAACAAAAAAATTGTTTGTCTGCAATGATCGCTCGTAGCCACATGCGGTGCCCCTCATGGCCCAAGTTTAGCTTAGGCACGTGAAATGTCAATTCGAACTTCTAAAACCAGAAAGACCATATTTAAAACTAAAAATACCAGACTAAAAAGGTGTAGTATAAGTGGAATGAGGTTGTTGGAAAGTCATTACGCCCTTTTTCTTAGGTTCCAACACCCAAATTTGAAGCTTTACACACTTTTTGTGGACCGAAAAGGGTCGTGACTGACTGCAACATTCTTGATTTATGTTTTTTTATGGGGAGTTGAAAGGGTTTGAAAGAGATTTTAAGTTGCAAAAAAAACAAAAAACAGCGGAGCTGGGGGTCGACCTAGCTTCTTCCTGTGTTGCTAAGTTTTGCAAGGTTTTTCTAGGCTTTGCTAAGTTTTGTTAGGTTTTGCGATGTTTTTTTCTAGGCTAGGCTAATCGCTGAGGGGTGAGGCCAAGTTTAGCCAGATTTTACAAGGCTATTCCAGTGTGTCCGCCACACTGACAGCGGATCCAAGAGGGAAACAAGCCAAGTCGACCCCCAGTTCTTTTTTTTTTTTTTAATGGATGGAAAATTTAGAAAAACAACTCAGGCAAGACAATTAACACACAATATAAACAGTAACATACAGCAAAGGGTAAGCACGTTAGTCAAATAAAGGTCGGAACCTTTCAAAACTAAGGCAGGCAAACGCACGCATCCAAAAGATGCAGCCACTCCGGTGGATAACTCTTCGCTGCACAAACGCTCCGTACCAACGCCGCCTGTTCCCGAAAAATGTACTTGGTTAGGGGGTTCCGCATGCCGATCAGTCATGCGGCCCTTCCACAAGCTAAACAATCCTAGGAGAACGAAAACGTCATCTGGCCAGTAGCGGTCCCAGAGATTGGTTTTAGGGGGGGCGAATTTTTTTTTTTTTGGGGGGGGGGGGGGGGGGGGGGCGATCTTTTTTTTTTTTTTTTTCTGGGGCGAATAAGAACCGCTCCTCTCCTTGCGCCAGTTCTACGGAGGAGGTGATAACCATGCCGGCGTGTGCATGTATGTTGTGTAACCCGCTTGCAGACAAATCACTTAGCGACACAGTGGTTTTTGACTCCCCGTAGGCGGTGCAACGGCTGACTCGAGCCCGCATTTATGACGGTCGAAACACGTTTGCGACCTCACACAAGTGGGATTTAACCTCGCGCAAGTGGAATGCTTCAAAAAAAAACAAAAAGTAAGAAGCTGAGGACCTTTTTGGGGGGGGCGATCGCCCCCTTCGCCCCCTCCTTGGGACCGCCACTGCATCTGGCACCCGATTAACGTCCTCAAATGGCAAGAAGCGAATGGTGCACGGGGTGACGTCAATGTCCTTTTTTAGTGTCCGTTGCAAAACGTCCTAGAAAAACACCGGGTCACGGCACAGCACAAAACAACGGTCAATAGTCTCTGGTTGATTGCACAAGCGACAATTGTCTTACCAAGGGATCGACATTCCTTTTTCGCGCGGCCGTGTTTTAACTGAAAGCGTTTGCGAATGAAGCTTAAAGAAAAACGTCTTGGTATTTAGCGGCGTGCACGCACATACGCTTGACATGGTCTAAAACATTATTCTTATTGGCCCGCAAGTATGGCCAGCTCCGCTGTTTCTCCAGCCTTGCGCCATGAGTGCTAGCTGCACCAATTTTTCTTCTTTTTTTGCGTTTTAGTATCCCGAAAAGATTAGCACCTTTAAAATGGTATAGTAAGAGGTGCTCATACGCATGCACTCTTTGTGCTCACACTCGAACAGGCTGAAAGCCGGCTTCACTGTTGTTACAATACCTATCTGCGGTGGTGCACCCTTCACAGTGAAACAATTATTTTTCTGGGTATTTTTAATGCAAAGGTTTCTACCTCTACCAGCCAACAGTTCTTTCCCGGCGTGCGGGACAATAAACTCCCAACGCGGTGGAGACGCGGCGTATTTACCCAGTGTTCCCAGCGCGGAGGTGCCGGCACGCCGGCGGGTGCGTTGGCGGTACGGCTTTGTCGTCTGTTTTAGCGACGGTTGTTTTGGGCCTATTTTGGCGTAGCTTCGCGTCCGTTGCGGGCTTCCTTCGCCCGGCTTGATTAACCTGTTCGACAGCACTTCCTGGGTAACCCGGACCCGAATGAATTAAGTGGCTGTACGTCAAAGATACGTCCAGGATTGGTTTGAAGGGTGGGAAAACAAAATGTAGAGACCACATACAGACATCTGGCCGCTAGAGAAACGCTGCCTTTTGCGCACTGCTTGCCACGGATGGGACTCCGTTTTTAATTTGATGAATACCAATTCAGTTGTGTTTTAAGAGGTATTACAAAAGGCCGAAGGAGCAACTGGTCCTGATAAATAGCGACTATAAAAAGTTACCTCAGCTCTCTCGCAAGTCCCAAACTTACTAAACTAACTAGTTTCAATCGGTATAAATGGGAATCACTAATCTCACATGCCGAATTGTGTTGATGTCTACGCTTGTGTCGCGCGGTGGTGTAGCCCCGAGCTAGCACATCAGGATGGCTAGGTTCCTCTGTCTCACCCTTCGAAAGACGCTCATTTCCGTTTTCTTTCTTTTGACGCACGGCCGGGCTGCGGCGGCGGTGTCCACCGCTCTAGACCGGCCGTGGCCGAGGCTGAGGCTGCTGTGTTCGGGACGCCGCCCCCGCGAATTCCAAGTAACGACTGGCAGAATCTCTTGTTTCACTCTTTGTAGAGCCACGTGGGTGAATTCAAGTGACGTCGCATGGGCAATTGTTGTCGGTGTCGTTTAAAGCTTTCTTTCCAACCACTTTAACAGCGTGGATTGGAGTCAGTTTTTGTTAAAGGCTTGTTGTCGACAGTCGGTAAAGCGAGGGCAGCCCCACAGAATGTTTGCGTTGATGCTCGTCACGCCAGGCGACAGTATATATATATACCCCGCTGGGCCGATAGATGGTGCCACCAGCTCGACGGCAGTCCAGTGCGACCACCGCCCATATCTGCACCGATAAACTACCAAACCTCCGTGGGTGAGCTTCGGGTACAGCCGCCCAATTTTTTAAATGTATAGCGGGACCGGGCTATACCGGTGTCGAACTGTCGACGGGTGGGCGGGTGAACGCGTTATCACGGTGGGAAGCGGCAAAATGAGCGAGTATTACGCGCGCGCACAATGATCCAATCGTGCAACCGTCGCCTGCCAGGCTGTTCCTGCCATGGACACAACCCTTTTCCGCTTTAATCAGCCGGCTACCTTTATTGTTGAGTGGTGACAGCGATTTCTCGCGCGCCTTATAAACGGCAGTGAAGATAGCGGGCTAATTACCAGAGTAAAGGAGTTGTGTCCCGCTTTACTCTGGCTCATTTCGCCGCGATATTATTTAAAAATTGGGCGGCTGTACGTACATACCTCCGTAGCGACCTCCGCCTCTGCGAGAGTTGGCTGCCAGCGTGCCGAAGTCAACTCCGCTGCTTAAGCAGATTTCACAAGCGTAGAACTAGCTTTATTTTCTCTCTCTTTCCGTTTTAATCGGCCGAAACGCGCGTTGACGTCATTGGTTACGGACGCGCTGCGTTGTGGCTGTGTGACCCCGACAGTGTGAACGTGACCTCTCACTGAGGGTCGGACACGGCACGAACGGGCACTGCGTAGCCGTCACGTGTTACGGCACGGTTTCGTAAGCGACGTGGCAGGACGGGGCGACCGCAGCGGACAGCTGCCATGTGTAAACGGCATCGGCAGAAGCGGAGGCGTCGTGTCCTCCGAGTCGGCGTCCTTCCTACGAGGCCTCGCGTGTACGAATAGCTGCTGCCGCATATTTGGATCATCACGAAGAGTAACGGCGCATTGGAATAATGGCCACCCGGAGGACGTGACGGTGTGGGACGCGGATCGCTCGTACACGGTAGTCGTCTGGTCGTATGCGTGGGAGTAAACGGGACGAAAAGAAAGAGTGACAAATTGAAGAATATAACAGGCAGGCATATATAACGAAATAAAGGTGCTTCCGTGTTGGCGTACACAGCCGGTCTTTATCATTTCTCACCACGAAGGATGAGGAGGAAGTACAAATAATGTAGGCAGGCCCTAGAAATACCTGAAACGTATAGACCTGCGCATAGGGGCACTCTCTGGAAATAGGCAGTATACGCATGCAACCCCATGGAATAGAAGAAAAAAAGACATCTGTGCCGGTTGCTGCCTGACTAGAAATGTTTACTTCCAAATTTTATGCACTGCACAACTTTCTTCGTCAACTGCAAGTTTTACGGCCACGTGTAAACAAAGCCGATTCTAATCATGATGATACAGAAGATGAGGCTATTTTTGGAGATATATTGACCCAAGCCTATCAACGGTTCCGAATTTCGCAGACCCCTATGCGAGAACCCCGGCGATCTGGTAACTGCTACGCGGAGGCGTTGGCGCAACGTGCTCACCCCAAAGAACTGGCCGCGTGTCTGCTGACTTCGTTGCAAATGTCGACGAAAGACGACAGCCGTCTGGCGCCCCGGCCAATTCAATGCCTCCCGTCTCTTTCCAGCTCGCCTCTCACGCTGTTCCTCTCTCTCTCCTGTCTCGCTCCTCCCAAGATAAACACGCCAGCGGTTTTCTGAAGTCAATTTAAATTTACCGCATTCCACTGCTCCACGCCGAATGCTTTGATTCCAGCGCTGCCGTACAGCGGAGACGCGCGTGAATCGAGGCACCCTACTTACTCCACGCGGCGTTCCAAGCGGAAAGTGAAAACTATCTATTGTAACCTTTCATTACTGTTGCCGTTTGATTTTTTATAATGCCGATAAGCAAACCGGTGGGCGACCACCTTTTGTTTTTTACTGAACGTACTAGTCTATAATTAAATGTACCATCCGTGTATTTTTAATAAAGGAAACACTGCGAATATCACTGATGTCGTGACCTAGATAAACGTGACATATTGTTTTGGCTCAGCAATGTTGACAAGTATGGACACATGCCAACGGGCTTAGCCGTTTAGATTTAGCTGTGGGTATATACACCTATTGTGCAGCATCTGTTTTACCTTGGTCAGGTGGCTCAATCCAGGGAGAGGTCACAGATGACCTTTCTCGAAGGCGAGCTGGCCCTGTTGGGTGAGGAAGAGTTTCTGCGACATTGTTCTACCCGGTTTATTGAGGTTTCGAACAAAAGAGTTATTATTGATGCCAGCTTTCCAGACCTGTGTCGTTGGGGATTTTCGTTGTAACAATTGATTTGGATGTTGGAATTGGGTGTTAGTGCGCTACAGTACTCGTTGTGGCATTAATACCAACCTTGTTTCGTGTATTGCTGCATTCTTGAAGCGAATGTTTTTGTATCCTTGTTTCCCTCGCATGTTAATCTTTTGGTTGTAAGCAACTGAAAATTGTTTGTGTGTTAATCTTTTGTATACAGTCAACTTGAAACTGTTTGTGTGTTTCTGTAAGTGTCTGTAACTGGCAGCCTTCGGGCGGTGTTAGTTTTGTAGCAACAGGCGCTGCACTAGTTTAATTGCTTCTGGATCTTACGTTGTATCATCGATACCAGGATTTTTTGATAATGAATTTATCCTTTCAAGATGGACAGACAGACAGACCAAATTTTCGCGTTCAAGTAGCTTAAGAAAGACTATCGTTTTTTTTTTTAAAAAAAAAGCTCGAAAATCCTCATAGATGCTTACGCGTTAAAAAGAAAAAGTGCACCGGTGTGCGACAGAAGCACCGTGGCCCAGCATAAGAGCCTGCACAGATGGCCTAACTCCCCTGCGTTTCGCGTAGTACGTACTGCCGACACGCATGCGTAAACGCTTGCTTAAGTCGTTCTCCTCCCCCTTCGCATCCTCTTATTTTCCGGCCCGAACCCCGAGGAACAAATTGAGAGATCCGGCAGCTTAGCGGCGCTTGAGGAGGCAGACAGGCGCGCGCGACGACGACCCTGTTCCACGTGTGACGCAATCGCAGAGTGCGTGTCGGTTAGTCGGTCGGCCGACGCGTCGCGGGGAGATCGAAGCGTGGGGCGGGTGGACCCCGAGGAAGAAGGCCGAAATGCCGGCACCCATGTACGAGGGCTCGAAAACGGGCGGGAGGATTTAGTTGATACACACGTTCATCGTACAGTTTCCGGGGTCAAACACGCGTTTTGGTATAGGCGTTTATAACGCAGGATTGACAGTATTTGGCTTGACGACACCGTTCATCGCATGCTCGATCGCCACCGCGGTGACTGCTTCTCTGATGAACTGGAGAAACGAAAACGTCCGTGTGACGGCATATCGACGCATTTTCAGGACCCCAGGTGGTGGAAATTGATCCGGAGCCCACCACTACGGCGTGCCTCGTAGCCCACGTGCAGCTACGTGCAGCAACCCCACAATTATGAGGGGAAAAAGTAGATTTTGTAACGTGATCTACACTAACCGAGGTTGAGCAGTTTCGCGTGGCTCCTGGAGAGCCGCGCTGCTCATGCGCGAGGAGCAGTGGCGTCACACGGCGCACAGAACGTTGCTCGCTGCCCGGCGTCTCTCACACACCCCACGCACCCAGCGTCTTCGCCGACCTCCGTTCCGCCCGTGGCGGCCGGCCCGGTCCACTTGATGATCATGCGAGGGGTGCCCGGGTGTGGAACCGATGGCTCGTGCGTCGCAGCAACACCGGCGTGCGCCTGTGGAACCAGCTTAGCTCTGGGGCGATTGGTGACGCTGCGCTGAACCCGCTTGATAAATATACATGTGTCACGTAATGCGTATACACCGTGTGTGTGTCATTGAAGCAGCCGTAAGCATGATAATCAAGCTAATTCTAGACAACCAGGAAAGCTAAAAATAGCCAGCTGCACCTTAGCTCACGCTACGTATATCCTGCAATAGCCGAGCTAAGCCACTGCTAATTTTTTTTTAATGGCCCCCGCAGGGCGGGTGTTTATATATTACCAAGCTCAATAGGCTTTCCTAATTGGCGCGTGGCTTCTATAATTGGCTTTAATCATTGAAACGTTGTCTTTCGAAGTCGCTTTTCTGAAAGAACTTTTATGCAATCAATCAATAATTCTTTCAATCAGCCAATCAATCAAACAACCAACCTACCAGCCACTTAATCAACCAATCAATCAATCAAGCAACCAACCAACGAGAAAACTAACCAATCAATGATTGAATCAATCAATCAATCGATCAATCAACCTATAAATCAGTCAATCAATCAATCAATCAATCAATCAATCAATCAATCAATCAATCAATCGATCAAACAATCAATCAATCGATTTTCCCCGTAATATGATGGGCCGTTGTTGAAAATGCGCGCACAATACAGAGATGTTTTTCGTACTCAAAAATGACATAACAAACCATAAAAGATCCAATCCAATCCAGAGATCCAATTTTCCGGCATACTGTCACATATATTATTTTTTAATTCTTACAAAATGCGCTACTTTCTAATCCAGTATTATGACCTGGGCATAAAATAAACAAAACAGTGTCTTGCCAACAGAGAGGCCTGTCGGCACAGTAAAGTAAGCATACGAATGCCTAGTGATTACGCGCGAAATGGCTTACATCAGATGCCGATTGGTCGTTTGATCGAACAGTCATGTCGTGAGACACGGTGTGGGCCGGTGCATTAACAAAACTTACTGGGCGCACACGCTCACATATAAAGTAAGGAACGCCATCATGTGTGTATGGGAATATACCACTCAGCTAATGAATAAGTCATATGATAGTTAATATTCTAATTGCGGTACCACTCAAAGCTCATTATTACTATAGTGACATTACTATCCGCGACATTACTGTAGTAATGTCACGGACGACAACGAATTAAGGCGCCGAAAAAGCCTCGTTCACTGCTAAAGGTGCTGCTGATGCAATGCCACACTATTGATTGCTGCTAAGTTAGGCCGGGTTCAGGCTGTTGCCGCAACTGTGGTAATAACTTTAAAGAATGACGTCATTTCACGTCTCGGCCAACCGAACTGCGTGTCACGCCGTTTTAACACATAACGTTCTTTGCCGAGCCCCCCCACTAGCCAGGAGCGTGTAACGCGTTGCACTTCGACAAAAATGCAAATTTCGCGAAAGTTCCAAATGTGATCGTTAGAATAACGTAAATAGAGATAATTGGTAGAACGAAATTTTGAAAAGCTAAAAAATACCAAAATTAACAGAAAAATTACGGGAAATGTCAAAACGTATACCACATAAAATTTCCACAATAATGCAGGTTTTCGCGGAAGTTTCACCTGTAATCATTATAATTGCGTAAATGGAGGTAATTAGTCGAATAAAATTTTGAAAAACTGAAAAAATAAGAAAAATATAAAATAATTACGGAAAATGCAAACCGTGTAACGCTTTGCATTTCCGCAATAATGCAGATTTCGCGAAAGTTACAAATGTAATCGTGAAAACAACGTAAATGGAGATACTTGGTCGAACGAAATTGTGAAAAACTGAAAACATAGCAAAAATATGAATTACGGAAAATGGCAAAACCGGCAAACGCGTAGCATTTCCACAATAATACAGATGTCGCGAAAGTTTCACCTGTAATCGTTATAATAGCGTAAACGAAGGTAAATGGTCTAACGAAGTTTTGAGAAACTAAAAAAATAAGAAAAATATAAAATAATTACGGAAAGTGGCGAACCGTGTAACCCCATTCGTTTCCACAAAAATGCAGATTTCGCGAAAGTTCCAAATGTAATTGTTAAAACAACGTAAATGGAGATAATTGGTCGAACAAAATTTCGAAAAAATGACAAATAAAAAAATATTAAAAACCACGAAAAATGGCAAAACGAACAAATATTGAAGACTTCGTGAAAGTGCTCTCCTGTACTCGTTATATAGCGTAATTGGCCAAACATGATTAAAAAAAATTGGCTATAATAAACTCACACTCGAGACAGGCGGCATAAGAATGCCACGCACTAGTAGATAATTCTCCGAATTTCTGCAGATATTTTTTTTGCGTCCAGAGATCGCCATATGGCTTTTGCGTCGGTATCTGAACATAGCCTTAGAATAGTCACGCGTGAAAAAGTCGCAATTGCTTATGAATATCAGACATCAAATCGCAAAACTTCGAAAACCTTAGCTAACTGCGAGCTAAAGGGATAAATATGAGCATTCATCGTACTCGCTGTAGCGACATATGTCCTGAAACGAGTTTTGAACGTGGTGGATTAACTCGTGGAATCGATAGGTGGTGTGCTCGAGGTCATCGCAGATCTCGCTTTTTCTGAAACAAAAGAAAGCTCACAGCTAAGCGCTGTGAGCTTTCTGCACTCAGCTGCAAATTTTGAACCCCTTCAATGGTTTCAAGTTCCTCAATTCTGTGCTGCATTTACGTGCCATCGGCGCGCAGTAGAGGTTTGAGCTGTTGGTCAGCTTTTGTGTGCAATAAGAAATTTTGCAGGTGTCTGGAGTCTGCGTCTCCCTTCCGAGTAGCGCAGGTGCACGCCTGCACACATTTTGTCGAGCCTGGCGGCTCATTTACTTAAGCGTTAATTGGAGCAGCCGACCTTCCACTGCTTTTTAACATTCCTTAAGTGTTAGTGAAAAGGTTTGAATTACGCCGACACATTTACGTAAACCGCTACTCCTGCGGGAGTAGCGCCTTCATTTTTACTCAGCAAAACTGGGCGCCACTCACTCACACTCGCACAGAAAAATATATTTTTTACTGGCACTCCCTCACACGCACGCACACCACTCGCCCTCACCACTCGCACTCACTCACGCTCACCGTTCGCCGTCACTTTTCGCGCTCACCACTCGTCGTCTCCCCTTGCTCGTGAGTGTGTGCGGCAGACCCTCCATGAGTCATGAAACCGAACAGTATTAGTGCATTACGGCGTCAGGAGGCCATCCAAGGCCTCTTCCTAAATCAACACGCCAGCAGAGAATTAATTCTAGGGTGCCCCATAGAAGGAGCTAAGTGACGACATATTTCGGAAACTAAAAGCAATCTTGCCATTAACAACCATCACAGCGAGTGGCTCCTGCGACGAATAGCCAACAGCGAGTACAAGCGCAACAGTGGCGCTCACAGTGGTAAGCTCCGCAAATGGCGCGAGCACCGCGAGTGTGCTCGCGAGTTTTTAGCGGGGCTCACGGCAAGTTGCTCTCGCACTCGCGAGTGGTGAGCGGGGCTCACTGGGCGTGGGGCTCGCACTCACTCGCACTCACGCTCGTCAGTCCGAAACGATGGCGAGGCTCACTTACCACTCCCTCATGAGTGATGAGTGGTGAGGGGGGGTGTCTGAGTGCACTCGATCGAGCCTGCCGACCCATGAACACATATGGCAAATTTAAAGCATTACTTCCACTCTTGGATGCAGAGGCTGCTACATCAGACTTCAATGGGTGATTGATAAACCTTTATTTAGTGAGCACCAGCTGCAAATTTTAGGGCTTATGAGGGCTTCCCACATTTACACGGGCTTCCCTAGTCCGGAATATCTTGGCTACAGCTTGCAGTCCGGACCCTCGTAACCAGGTGTTGCTGGATCACACGGTTATCCTGTCTGGTCAGTCGAGCCACTGCTCGTAAGATGGGGCGGGCTTGGGTGGGAAGTCCAAGGTTTGTCGGCACTCCCACACCTGGTGGTATAAGGCGCAGGGGAAAGGACAGTATTTTCAAGCGGCGGGGCTTGAAGGGAGTAGACGGCGCGAAGAACGGTGCCGTCGAGAGATGATACATTTATCTGCAGAGGAGCGGAGCACCTACCACCGACGTTCAGCAAAAGTGCATAGCATTGTCTTTTTTTTTGTGTGCATTAAGATTTACTGCCGAAATATTATGAAAGACTGCCTCTTATACGCAGAGCTGTGGTGACACCGACTCCAGAGCACCGGACAAGTGGTACCTCTCTTGCGGTGTTTCACTGCACTTCGACACAATTGTATACAGGATTGTATACTGCAGGACTGTATACTGCACTTCATCAGGGTTATATACAATCCTTGCGAAGTGCAGTGAAACAGCGGAAGAAGATTGATGATGATCTGCGTTGGTGCCTGATGGTGACGGCACTGATGACACGACGACGATGGTTGATGGAGGGTTTTTCGAAACTGTATATTTACACAGAAGATATATACAGAATATTGACAGACTGAAGATAGAGTTAACAAAGTAAGAAATAAAATGGGGCTCTAGGTCAGCTAAAACTTTGTGCACGCGGCACCCCCGTCAGCGACGGACCCTGACCTTAAAACTACCCAAGTGGTCAGATCCTCCCTAGCCTGACCTGGCTAGCCCGGCAATACGCCGGCCGTGCATAGCACATTAAAACCTTGAGGATTCGACCACGAGACCTCGTGTCTCGTGGTTTTAATGGGTTACTTAGGCCCCACCCCCGATACACCGGCCAATCGGTATCTCCTGGGCACCTGATAGGATGGATTAGTAAATCCGGGCCTAAACCACGGTGGGCAACGCCCCCCGCAAACCTCAAACGCTGGTCACTCTCTCCCACCAGAAAAACAAGGAAGAGATCAAAAGTAAACCAAACAAACACAACCACTCAAAAACCCGAGAAAACACGTGCAAGCGCCAGGGACAAGCTTTTACGCACGCGGCTTGCATCGCCCGTTCCCACGAGACCGGAGAGCACTCAAGCCAGCTGAAGCCCCTAACGCCCATCTTAACAAAAGGCGGCGAGCCTCCAAGATTGCCCGCTTTGGCAGACGATGCCCCGTTAATTGGACCGCGCGGCCAGAACCAACGCGTAGGGAACACGGGATGCGGCGGCGACCGCCGCAGGCGTCGCGATCCCCCCGCACCCTCCTTGGGCCACCGCACGAACCTCCTCGCACGCTCTCATTCCGCGCGCTCACGGGCAACAAAGGGAAAGCTATCGCCATAAATTGGCCACTGTCTAACTACAGTTGACAGCTCCAAGCTCCCCGTCTCCGGTGGCGCGACGGACCATGGTTTTACAACCCGCTAAACGAAAAACGCAGCGGACCCCAGAGCTAGCTGCCGCCAGCCCCCGGAATGCCATTTGAGCCGCCAGGCTTCCAATGTTCCCCCGCAGCTGCACCCTGCGCGCCGACCAAAACAGACCGACGACGTGACTGCGGCCCGTGACAATGAGTCCTCACGCGAGCGGCTTGACCCAGAGGGCTGGCTACCATAAAGTCATTAATTCCCACTTCCCGGGCCTGCCGCTCCCTCCGCGTTCGACAGATTCCGCGTCGCTGGCACCTGGATCCCTTACAGACGGGCACAGGATAAGGCCAATGCTTGTCCTGTGCCCGAGTAACGAATGACGCGGTGGGGATGAAAAGAGGTGACTTTTGTTGATAGTCGATTGCTCCTTTGGAAAGTTTAAGCGATGTGTGTGTGTGTGTGTGTGTGTGTGTGTGTGTGTGTGTGTGTGTGTGTGTGTGTGTGTGTGTGTGTGTGTGTGTGTGTGTGTGTGTGTGTGTGTGTGTGTGTGTGTGTGTGTGTGCTTTATTTTTCTTTTTCCTATGTTGCTGTATTTCACCCTATGTTTTCAGTGGGTTACACTGCAGCGATTCTGCCCCTCCTGCTTGGGACGCCTTGTGGGGTCTCCATTATGTCATAAATGAATAAATAAATCTGCTTAAGCCGCGCGTAATGATATGGTTGTTGTGTTGTTACCACTCCAGAAGTGCCGCTTAATGGTACGAATTGTGCAGGGTGTCTATTTCTGTGTTTGGCAATATTTCAAACAAGGAAGACAAAACAGGTGTCAATGGTCGGCAATAAGAAACCACGAAAGCAAAAGACATCTGGACCATTTTTTTGTAGATGGCGGCGGGACTTGCTAAACTATACTACAATTTTGAGGTGACATTTGCAAACAGAATGTCGTAGAGATTTTGTGACTTTAGAATGCTCCTAAGTATTATATCACATGCTTCTGCGCTGCCACGGCATGTACATCCGAAGGCACGCACTATATAGGGTCGCAAGAGATGCAGGAAAATGTGAGTTATGTTCGAGACAGCCTTCTGCTTTTGAAAAGCGTTGGATCCTGGAATAACATTAATCCGATACGAATAAACAGCACACCGGAAAACGTCTCATTTAATGAACTACATCAAGCTGTCCGTGTGCGGGACCGACACGCGTTGGGATTCAACCCCAACCACCCACTGGTTTATTTCCCTGCTCTTCATCTTATTCCCTCGCGCGATGCATTTGACCTTTATCTTATTAATTAATTTATTAATTTCCTGCTGTCCGATGGGATTATTGGCTTCCATCGATTGGTGCACAGCATTTCTAATCTGTTCAGTCTGCTTGAAGGCTTCGCAAAAATACTTATTAGGTATATATCTTTGGGCATTGGACTTCGCGCACCACCTAGCAAGAACCAGTTACCCATAGGAGTAGGATGGAGCAGGAGGAAGAAAAGCTACCCAGATGTTTTGAAAATTAATTTGTTGTAGGGCACAACTCAACGGTATTTAGAGAAAAGCATTTAAGCATTAAACAAGAGTATTTGAGCACAAAAACTGCAGACGCGCTCAGTCGCCACTCAACGACAGCTTTCCTTAACATGAAAAACTTGCTTAGCGTTGGCCAACTCGCAGTTCAACTGCCTCCCTCCCAACCGTTTTTTTTTTGTCTGCTCTCAAACCCATGATTACCGCAGTGGCAGACTATATGGACTACCCGGCCCGCCTTTTGACTGGCATCGTTGCGAAATTTTACGGTCGCTCTCCACACCAAAAGAGCTCATACCGGATTCAGACTGCAGCAAAGCATCTCTTAGTCACTCCGGCATCAGTCAGAGTGCGCTGCACTGACCACTCGAGAGAAACCCATCGAGTGAAGAGAGGGGGAGGATCTTGAGAGAGCTCTCATGGTCACCGGCAGAAGGATGAGGTCAGGGGTCAGCAATCGTCCCCTCCCATCGCATTGCGTAATGAGGCTGACCCGCCGGAGAAGCTGGAGAACACGCAGGCGCCGAGAGCGCACTTAATCTTCGCCAGAGCGGAATTAACAAGCTGGAACAAACGAGCGCCATTAATCAGCCAGCAACTGATTGCCTCTCCGAGCAGAACCCTGCATCCCGCGCTGGGAATGGCACACGCTCGCCAAGGCCCTCGTCCTCCCGGCTTGCACCCGCATGCGGACGCGGTGGCGGTGGAGCTCATCGCAGGGAGTTTACGTAAGGGGAATTTGCACCTTTCCGGGCTTTTTGTCCCTGCATTTAGTTAGGCGGCTGGAATGCGATTGAAAAAAAAAAGGTTAAAAAAAGCAGTGATAAAGAAGTGGGGCTAGAAGTTCAATTTGAGATTTGTGGACTGCCCCGGAGAGCAAGGAATGGAGGTGGTGTAGCGGAGACTAACTGCCGGAGTAATTTTAAGCTAGTCCTGAAAACGCAAAACGCAGGCGGTGAAGGTTTCCAGCAGATGGAGACGGCTTGGGGCTGGCCACTATGCACGGTAAATCCTCTCAACATGCGTTGCGCTAAAAAGGCCGATTGCCTGCATTCTGTGGCGATTTAAGGGTAAATAAAAATCACCGTTAGTACAATTCCAATATATCACAAATTATTACAAAGTAGAAGTCAACCTTGCAAAAGCGTAATTATAAAGGCGGCCATGAGTTACAACGCGTATGTCTTGCCATTGCTCTTTACATTGAGGTTTCTTGGATCCAGGATTGCCAGGAACCCCAGAAGAAAAAGTCGCCGGGAAATTACCGGAAATAGCCAAGGAAGTCGCCCCCTTTATGTGAATGTTTGAAAAGGAGCCAGAAAAGTCGCCATTTTTTGCAAGGGTGGTGCTATAGGTACTTCTTGATTTCCATGAAGTAGAAAAGACTATCGCAAATTTTATTCGTTTGCTGTGGTGCGGAAAAGCGACAGCGGTTAACTAATGTCTACGAAGAAGTTAAACTATGCAGGTGTAGGTGACGCATTCAAATATTACAAGTGACTTGAAATGGGCATTAGCTTAACACCATGTTTTACTTCTTTCGCTGCCTATTCATATTCCCGTGGTATAGTATACATCGTCATACATACTTCCCACGAATCTGCACTAATGAAGCACTGCAGTTTAAACCAATGGCGTTCCTCCGTGAAGGCTTTGACGCCATTAGTGCCACATCAAGTCGAGGATATTAAAAAGAGCAAGGTAAATGTCGATTTGTGCCGGTAAGTGTATAGCGTTGTACGGTGGAGTGTTTGAGTGACTGATTTGTTGGGACCTGTTCTAGACTTTGTCATATAACCGTCATTTGCCTAAACGTTTCTTCTGTTCTGTTTGTTCAGTTTGTTTCAATGGCTCAAATGCACTAAGCCATGCTAAAATGACGGTGTTAGCGCTGAAACTGTCAAACTTCGGCCCCAGTTTCTCCCGGAAAGAGAAAACGCCCGACTTATGAGGCCTTGTTGCAAAAAGCAGGAGTAATTGGATTTCCACAAAGTTTTGACAGCCGTGTAGGAATGATTCTGCAGGAAAGCAACGCCGAAAGTGGATAAAATGAACAACTACACTACTACTTCGGAGCTCTTGGTAATCATCATCCTCATCACCAGCCTATCTACGCCCACTGCAGGGCAAAGGCCTCTCCCATTAACCTCCAATTATCCCGGTCCTGTGCTAACTGCGACCAATTTATCCCCGCAAACTTCTTGATCTCATCTGCCCATCTAACTTTCTGCCGCCCGCTGCCACGCTTGCCTTCTCTAGGGATCCACTCTGTTACCCTTAATCATACAATGCTTTAGTTCCTTCCCTTCGCTGCAAGTGATCTCACACAGAAGTTTCAAGCGTTACGGGAAAGCTACCCACACAGCATTTACCGATTTGACCGCTGAGAAGTGCCGAAGAATCGAACAAAATATGGTGACCAAATGCTATATCATCAACTGTCATTTCATTTGAACAAGGGACCATGTATATGAGACTGGTAATGTACCACTAGTTTCATGTATATGAATTTTGTTGACTGTGTTAAAGACTGCTAATGTACCATCTGTTTCATGTATGGAGATTATATATTGACGCCTGCCATGTCGAATGTTCGAGTGGCTGATGGAGAGACGCCGCCCGCCAATGGAATGTTAACGGCTTGTATAATCATTGCAGTTCACACAACGACGCTCGTGTTCTCTGTTTTGGAAAAGTCCACGCGCAGTTTGATCGTGGGGCCTTGGAACATTCTCTTATAATAGACTGCGCGATAGGTTTACTTCGCCTCGAGGTGCCGCTTTTGCCCGATGCTCCAGACGTCTCAGTCTCCCCGTCGTTATGTTCAGCTGACTGTATCCGTCTGCGCCCTCAAGCCGTCACCAATGTTCCCTTCCCGTGAGCAGTGGGAGGAGGAGCTGTCCAGCTCCGGTATCGAGTAGCAGCTTAGGCTGGTGGAAAGGGCCGTAGCAGCAGGGGTCTCCAATGGAGTCCTGGAATGAGGACCCCACCCCTCATTACGATGCTCGTGATTATGATGATGATTGCTATTGGTTTCCCCTTTGTAGCGGGGTGATGACATGTCATCTTACCAAAAATGACTAATATACCCATGTTTTACACTCTTGGTTTAATACTAGCGCTGCTTAGGGCAGGCACTAAAGCTTATTAGGCCCGAAATACTTTCTTTTCCCTGTTACAGGTGGTAACTGTCCTAGGCAATATACCCCTCTCTGCTTTTCGTCCACCAGCATTATAATCTTCTTTTCGTCCCCTCGACAGCCTCGAAGTAAACTTCCTCTCTGATACCCTTAAATCCTAGGGCTTCTGGAAGCGCAATATTCCCTTCATGTAGATTTGGATGGATACCCTCACATTCTAACACTATGTGCCGCATAGTTTCTGTTTGTTTTCCGAAGACCACGCATACCCCACCATTTTGTGAATACTTCACCACAAAACTCTTATTTCGCAGGCAACCTGCTCTAGCCTCAAAAAACAAAGCACTGCCCTGGGAATTATCGTAGAAATTTTCCTTTCTGATGTTAAATTTCTCAGCCCTGTACATCTCTAACGACATCTCTGACGACATCTCTGACGACATCTGTGTACAGCTCTAACGTAGCAAAGTTTATTCCTCTCTCTCTCTCTCTCTCTCTCTCTCTCTCTCTCTCTCTCTCTCTCTCTCTCTCTCTCTCTCTCTCTCTCTCTCTCTCTCTCTCTCTCTCTCTCTCTCTCTCTCTCTCTCTCTCTCTCTGGCATCTCGTCGGCCCTGAAGGAGTTCAGCCTGACCCCGACAAAGTCAACGCCGTGAAGGACTTCCCGGCGCTGTCTTATACGCACGCCAAGTAGTGCATATGCCTTCTAACTCCGGTGCGTCCTTCTGTATTTTGATGTGATACCACAAATTCTAACGTGCGCGCTTTTCAAGTAACGGCGCTTAAGTTCGCGATATTATGTGATAAGTGAAAGTCCCGAATATTAGGCATGACATCCATGAAAGCACATTCTCCGCGGGATTCGAAACCCAGCGTATGTTTTGAGAACGAGAGGAACATCCAGTAGCGCGGGTATATATATGCACTTTAAGAAGTAACAGCGTGTGCCATACGTCACTACGTTAGTTTTAAACGGCTGTTAGTCTTGTTACTGCCTACAACGCCGCTTCAGTCTATAGCGAGAGACTCTTTTTAGAGAGCATGGCTATATTTAGAGTGTAGCTAGACAGCTATATCTCAGTTAGATATTTATTTTTTTATTTTTTTTTGTTCGAAAGTTTGCCCTGCGGCATAACGGTGCACAATGCACAGGTACACGAAAACGTTTTATTCGTGTATGAAGTCCAGAAGTTTCCGATGAAATGGTCCATGAACCCAGCACTGCAGGTCTGGAGTGCGGCCAGGGTGGAGGCCGGTTGCACGAAGGTGCTGTAATCGGATCTGATGCAGTCCCGGGCAGGTCCACAGCAGATGCTGCACATTCACATTCTATACGGCGGAGTCGCAGAATGGGCAGGTGGAGTCGTATCAGCCGCGGTACTGCGATGGCCAAGAGTCAGCGTGCACAGACGTTGTAAGGGCCATCCCAATGCGTATTTTCCACAGCGCAACCTCCTCTCGGCGAGTTAAGTCTCCAGGGAGGTATAATTTTAGAACTTTGTTGACAGTTGTGGTAGCTTTTTCTACACGCTCAAACGACACGGCCCTGCCTGTCACGTGAGCACACACACACTTCGTCACGTGCTTTTAAGAAGCCACATCACTGTCACTGCGAGGACGTGGCCGGGTTCCCGACTCAAAACATGTCCGTTATGGGCGGGCTGGCGGATGCAAATCTTTAGTTTGCTCGTCGCAGCGTACACCCTTTCCAGGTTTTTTTTTTTCTGATTTTTGAGGGCGTTTATTTTTGTAATGGAAAGGAAGCAAACCAATAGCCCGGGTGACTTCACGCAAGCACGTAAAGAATGCCCGCTTCGAGAGAGAGAGAAAAATGTCTCGAGCGATGTTGAAAGGTATATCCTATGTGCGTAGAGCAATAATATTTGTCGTCGGCATTCCGTGGCCTGGCCGCATATATGATTTAATTTAGGTACTAGACGCACTTATGTGGCTATCTTCAGTAAGTTTTCCAACTTCTGAATATGTTTAAAGAAGCCTCAAGGCGACCTTTAAATCCAGGCAAGCAATGTTTGTGAGGAAATCGATTTTGTGAGCTACGTGTCTATGCTTGATGTTATTCCGTTACAAACACGGTCCAATCCGTTGCACGACCTCGTGTGATGGGAAAGATGGGGAGGCCGTGTCAAGGCTATGCTGGGAGGACTGCCAACGTCACTGTCGCCGTGAGGGGTGTCTGCCGAATGTCATTTCGTGTGCTACTGTACAGCCACGAGACTCGTTCGCTATGGGACTGACAACATAAAACCGAGCATTAGGCGTCTTTGTTGGCCGGACAAATTCTTCTAAAGGGACCCTGTAGCACTGCCGATAAATGCGTTCACTCTTTAGTTCGTGTTTGGGGAGGCCATTGTTATCGCCTGCATATAGCGGCACTGAATAATTGACTCGTCGCTGCAGATACACCTTCCATTTGCTTTGCTTTTCGTGTAGCTTTCTTTAGAGTGGTTATAAAATACGTATACTGCTGCAACGAAAAGGATGCTGGCCTATGGCCGCGATACAACTAGAATGACGTCATTGAAGTGTGCAAACAATGGCAAGACGGGGAATTATAGCAGCATCTTTCGAGCAAGTTTCGAGGTTATCTAATGGGCCTAGAACAAGTTAGTAAGTTATCTGATGGACCTAAACCACTAATTTCAGCTAGCGTACTTCGTGACGTACTATTCTAAGTACTGGTGCGCTTGCTGACTACATTCTGGAAGCCCTTTAGATTTAGAAAAGAGCTGAAAAATTGTTGCATTTGGCATCCGCTACAGTCACTGACTCTAAAAGCATTTATATGGGTGAAAGAATGTGCAGACACGAATGCACATCTTGAGTGAAAGAATGGCTCAGGGGAACTTGTGCCACGGTTAGAACATTATGACTTCAGATTTTCTACCAGCGACATGACACTCGTCGCACCGGCGACGGTGCAGTGAGCGCGGAGCAAGCGAACTCTGGGGCAATAGAGACGTTGGAACGGTTCGGCGCTAAGCAAGCACTCCGCGCACGAATGCTGGTCAGTGATGCCTTGAGTGCGAGAGCCTCCGGAACTTTTCGTCTCACGCATCGTATCGTTGGTGGATGCGGGCCACAAAAAACCATTTTGCTGGAAGCCACAATAATAGAAAGGGAATCCTTAAATTGTGCAAATCTGTTCGTCCGTGTTAACACTCTTAAAACTCGCGTCTAGGTTCCCTGCTGTATACCCCGGTTAATGGACGAAGAATCAGCGATTTCATTAAACCTCAGCTATTGCTACTCCCCAGCTGTCTCATACCCCTTCCGCACACCGAGGTCGTAGTCTCCACCTCAATATATACCTCCTCCCCCCCCCCCCCCCCTGCCCCTTGCTATCCTCAATGGTTGCCGACTTTTTATTTAGTATTTGGACTCGCTCCCTGCTCACATTAGTGCACGTCGTTTTTTTTTTCTTCGCTGACTCGTCTGTACGTAGAAGGTGAGATGAAAGTGAAGCCAAAAATCTCCGCTTAAAAGGTCACCGCCAAGGGTGAATGGGAGAGCCGACGTTTGCGAATCACCGCGGCAAGGAAGCAGGCATTGCGGCCGCCATTCATGCCCTTCCGTCGTTGACGGTACTCCCTCTCCTGCTTCCACCGCAGCGCGTGCGTCCCGCTCCCCCTGCCCCCTCATGAACGGCGGAGGGGGGCGCTTTTAATTGCGAAACAATGACCATAATGAATTTACAAGTGGGTTCTGGTTGCAGGAACTGGTCCCTGCCCGAGTCATTAGCGGATGACTGCCGTGATGACTGCGGCGCCCCCTCGTGGCGGGTGTGCGTGCGTGCGCGCGCACACAAGGCGGCGGCGCCCTGCCAAAGCACCACGGCGGGCGCGCCTCATTTCCCTGTTCCCCGGCAGCGACCGGAGAGAGGCTCGCAAGTTGCGGCTCGCACATGCGGCCGGGGCGTGCGTGCACGATGGAGGTCGCCCATCCCGTTGTCGTGATTGTTGCTGCCGCCGCTGCAATCACCGCTTTGCTTCTCTTCTTTTTCCTCTGTGCCGTGCGTGTCTAGCAGCGCGTGTTTTATGTATGGTGTCTATGGCTCCTTTTAATCAGCACGGGAGGATCGCCACGCACGGTTCACTGCTCCCGCGTACGCCTGCCTGGCCGGCGGTGCGCTATCGGCGCCGTACTACGGAGGTGCGTCCATCCAGTCTATACGGCCGAACGTATCGGTGCACTGTGCTCCGTCCAATCTTGGCGCCGCCTCGAAGGGTAGAACCGACGCTTGGGTGCGTCGATGACCCAAAGGCTTTTCCGGGTTTCCGCGGGCATTTGAGACCAATTCGACGAGAACTCTGCCGGAAGAATGAAGTGCGAACGCAACCACAGGAGGTAACGCCATCAATGTGATAGCGTGTGTTCACCTCGTGCCGTCGCTTCGTTGGCAAACATCCGTTTGCTCGTCGCTTGCAGCGAGTTTGAGCAGAGAGAACAGGTGGGGAAGAAGTGATCAGTTCATTCCCTCCTCCGCAAGCTCCCTCCCCCGCGAGTGCAAATTCCCCCGTTCTTTTAGGCGGTTCGGTAATCACCCCTCGGTATGAAATTACTTCAGCAGCTTCAAACAATCTCCAAAAAAACATTTGAGCAGGTGTGTATCTATCCAATAGCCCGGATCTAGGATCCGAAGCCGGAATCATTACTCGGCCACGGTTTTTCGTTGTTATTGTTATTGACAGGGTTTCCAATACAAGCTTTACGCCCCGTTATAAAGCAGAATAAGAGATGTATTTCATATAGAAGTTGTGCGGCTTGCCAAAAGTTGAAGTATTGCGAGGACTTGTAAGCAAGCTGTATGCGGTCGTACGTATCGCGTCCTTGGAGACTACAACGCAGCACAACAGAAAATATACACTAGCAAGCCCACACTACCTACCGTCTCCGTTTCCCCTCTTCTGTACTCTTTTGGGCATCGATTGCGCCGCTGCTACGTCCTTTCGAAGGAGTCGAGCTCTAGATCCGACTTTAGATCCGACTCTGGATCCGTGTGTCGGATCCGACTCTAAATACGTGCGTCGGATCCGACTGGATCCGACGCACTGCATTGCAAGCGTCGGGGTTCAGTACTCGGATTTTATGGTGTGTTGTGAAGCCCAAAATATATCAAGGGTAATTCTTGGGAGTTTATAGGTTTCGTTCCGCAATCTATACATAGAGACGTGCCATTCCTGCACGTATCGGGACCGTCGACTGATGTCGAGAAAACTGCCGCAAGCCTGTACCACATACCAAACTGTACCCCTGCTCTCGTGGGACGCCCTGGCTTGCTGGCTTCCTACCTTGGAGGCTTTTAAGTCGACAGTTGAATTTATCGAGAAATCTCGTGTGTTGATTCGTGCATATTATATAAAGAAATCGAGGCAAAACCACACGCATGTCGTCTAAGTTGTTTTCATTGTCAGTTCATTGACGCGATGAAGTTGAATTCCTTTTTAAGTACACCTGGTGACTTACAGTTTCGCATTCAAAGGAGCTCGCTGAAGTTTTTCGGCAGAAGCCGCTTTCCCAGCGATTCCAGCTGGATTAAACATTGAGTTCCATGTTGCAAGTGCACAAGGAGCGTATCCTTGTTTTTATAATCGGCGCTGTTTTTTGGGCGAAGACGGTATACAGCAGCCACCATCATTGGAACGATCGAAATCGTTGTAGGCTGATTTATCCAGGTGTAACCAAATTCCTAATAGGCGCAGCTTTTCTGAATATTCAGTTAACAAAACTTGTTGCTGAGCTAGTAGATAGGTACTTTTAAGAAAAAAAGAAAACGTGGCGCTAACTAGCCGTGGACGAAGAAAACAAGGTAAGACATATACAGGGGCCAGTATATGTCTTGCCTTGTTTTCTACGTCCATGGCTAGTTTGCGGCACGTTGTCTTCTTTCTGAATATTCGTCTGCGCATCTTTTTGGAGTTGTGCACGACCGTGTGCTTATGTACACGAGAAATCAACTACTTTCTGGCCCTTATTTTCTCTAGAAGGGAGCAAATCTATCTCGCTGAATAGAAACTTCCGCAAAAAAAGAAACACCACTTTTTTCGGGGATGGGAGTATTTCACGTTTTTTTTTTTTGCACCAAAAATTAACTTACGCCAATGAGTGGGTCCAGACAGACTAGTTAAAATGACTCCCTCACCAAGGGTTAAGCACGCCTTTTTTCCTTAGGAAAGGTGAAAGGGAGGGGGGGGGGGGCGCTATTTCGCAATCTGGAAAAAAGGTGATCATTAGAATTAACCGGAAATGGGACACCAGACGGAGTGTTACTCATGAGCTGAAATAGCTCAGAAATTTTATTTACCATGACACATCACTGAGTACCAGAAAGTACAATGCCTGCAGGCCCATTGTACACTTCATTATGAACTGGCACGAAAAAAAAAAACGGGCCATCTCCACTAACCTGAAACATGGGGAGTGGCGAAGCATGCAGCGTAGAAGTGCATTCTTGGCGCATTAGCGTTTTTCCCGCGGAGATGAAACCGTTGGGGGTAGAGAGAGAGAGAGGGAGAAAAGGACTTTATTTACAGTAGCCCTGCTCCAGGGGGATCACCGCACAGGTTTCCGCCCTGGTCGTGAAGGCAAGAGCTGGAGCACTATCTAGCCCCCGGAGCGTGACCGGGCGGGGCACGAGGGACGACCCGGCCATCACTAGGACGTTCGGCGCCCGTCTCGGCCCGCCGCTGTCTGCTCAGGGCTGTCACCAGCAGCTGGACCACCGTTCGTTGTTCGAGAAGGTTCGTGGACACCAACCAAGAGTTTATCCTCTCGGGTAGAGTCTGTGGGTACCCTCGACGTTCGTGTTCATTACACCCCCACAACACATGTGGCAGATCTGCCAGCACTGCACAACACACACTGCACGTTGCCGACGCGTAATGTCCGGGCCGCACATGTCTCGCCAGCGCGGGAGTAAGCACTGTGCCTGTCTGAAGCCTACGAAGATGGACTTCTTCTTCTCTGGAGAGACGGTGATGCGGCCGAGCCATGCTTCGACGCTGCTCTCTGTACCAAACGAGCAAGTCACTATAATTAGTGATTGGGCAGGGATCTGTCGCCGGAAGTTGTCGAGACGGCGGAGTGCCGGCTGCACGGTGCGTGAGCTCGCGTGCAGTCGAGTCTGCCTCTTCGTTCCGGTTAGGCCTGCCGCCTACTGTGGCGCCCATGTGTGCTGGAAACCATCTGATGTAGATTTTCGGGCCAGCGACAGCGGTGGCTGATGACCTACTTCCTCCAGGTAGTAGGGCTCGCGCCGTCTAACCGACATAACCCTTACCGAAGTTAGCCACGGCACTCATCGAGTCGCTCAAGATAGTGACCGTGTTGTGCTTGCTGCAGCCGATCGCAAGCGCAATTGCCGCCTCCTCCGCGCGGATGGCCTCTTGCGTTCGGACACTTGCCGCAGTAACGCATTCTCCATCGCTAGCGCGGATGACCGCCAGTGTGTATGCTCCACCCGGCGTTGAGTATCTTGCCGCATCGACGTAATACGCCTCTGCGTCCGTTTCGTGCGCCAGTGCCAAAGTATACAGCTTTGCTGTAAAAGTCTCGTGTCTTTGAACACGAAGCGTTCTAGCGCGAGGCCTTGGAAAGCGAGTGTCCCAGTGTTTTAGTACCGTGACTACATGAAACGACGACGCCGGCAGGAGACGCCGACAGCCCGAGCCCCTAACAATAGTTTTTCTCCTTTCGCTTCCGTGTAGACGAGTGCCCTCGCCACATTACACACCCCACTTTTTTTCCACATTCTCCAATAGCATGAAATAAAGAAAAGAACGTCTGCCCTTCAGAGCGAACGGACCAGTTTTGTTTTCGGGGTTTTATTTTTCAATAGTTCGGTCGTCTTGTTAGCATTTCATAAACTGCCTCTTTGCCGCCATCTATACTCTCGGTTAGACCTGAAT
Organism: Haemaphysalis longicornis; assembly: GCF_048455015.1. NCBI lineage: Eukaryota > Metazoa > Arthropoda > Arachnida > Ixodida > Ixodidae > Haemaphysalis > Haemaphysalis longicornis. Next base: position 98,121,165 of record NW_027526295.1, read on the forward strand.
TCATCCTCCAGCCCCTCTTGCGGTGGGATTTTGCTTTGCTGCTCTCAGGGGCACACACACACACACACACACATCAAGCCCTGCGGCTGACTTAACAAGCCGACCGCGCTGCCTCATTAAGCGATGCGCACGCGCCGAACACGGTGCCGTAATTGGTCCATACTGGCCGAGACGAACGAGCCACTCTAGTCCTTGCTCGTTAGGACAATATTGTGCTGCCCGCGACTTCCACCTCCGGCGTGCGCCATTGAGGCCCCGTTTGGGTCACGGGGGCCCGACGGCGACAGATGCCTCGAACGACGACGACAATAACTGTTCGTTTCCACCGCGGAGACCAAGGGAGCGAATTACAAGACGAAGAAAAAAGAATCGCTCAAGTAGAGGCATGAACTTCCGACGACTCCTGTCAAATCCGAGTTTCGGGGCCGGTATTGCCCTTGTTCTTGTAAATGGCATCGTGAGCCTTCATACACGATGCTTCGCTTATCGCAGACAGTCAGGGGCGTAATTTCTGCTCCAATTTCTTTTCACTAGCAACCATCAGAAAACAAAACAAAACAAAAAAAAAGGTCGCCATTCACCCCGCCCTGCGAAATTGTATGTCCAGCAAAGCTCTTGTGAACCACTATATATATACAAATGGTGGTGGAGGAGGGTAGGAAATGTTTCTTGTCGTCTCGACGAGCTTGTCATTTGCGCTCGGCTAGTGTCACTAGATATCGACAATCTTTTCTTCTATTGTTCCGTGCCCCCGCCATGATCATTGGTCAGTTCGCATCACGTGACATTTGTTTACACTGGGACGGTTCATGGGCACCGCCATTTTGTGGTTTTATGCCTGTTAGTTGATCGACTCTGGTAAGCTAAGCTTCACCTCCCCGCTCTGCGGCTGCGCGCGACTAAAGTCTTTTTTTAATGCGAATCAAAGACAACGCGTGTAACGGCAGTTCAGCAGTAGAAGTGTGTAGAAAGATGCCGTTTTGTTGCATATTCGGTATACTGTTGTTAACGAACGACCCGGTCGAAGTTAACGGCGAGGCCGTAGATGCGGCAATCTCGCAACACTGATGAAAGGCAGAATGGCCGCCGTTGCTTACTTGCGTGCTTCAGTGGCGGTCACTTATGAATTGACACTATGCTCGGCTTCTCTGGCGGCAAATGCCGAATTTTGCTTAGCCTGACGCATGCCCTCGGTGTCTTGGGTAAGAACTGCTCTATGTAGTGACACTACTAGCCTTCGAAGATAATCTCCAAACATAATCTTTTCCAGGAACACACGGTGGGGGGCGCTTTATCATCCATATTTGTGGTTTCGGTGCTTGTTTTGTGGTTTCTTTAGACGGATTCCGAGCTCTATGCTGTCTGCTGCCTGATTAGCCTGCGCTCGGCGTCTTAGGCCTTGGCGTTTTTGCTCACGGAGATCATTTTTGCCCACGGCCATGAAACCAATTGGAGGTAAAGGTATACAACTTAGCAGTAATACACACGGCAATGCAACTATTGAAAGGGCCACGAAGTCAAAAATACAACCCGGGTAAATTTCAAAGGACTACCCTTTGGTAACTCACTCAGCTTCATTCCAACCACTAAAGATGTTTTTTTAACAAAAATAATTGAAAAGCCTTTATTTCTCGCACTATTTCGGAGCAATGAGGGCAGCAGGGACCCAATAAAGACCAACTGCATTCAAGTGGTACAATTAAAGGGAATCAGCGACCCCAGTATACAATCGGGCAGTCATGCATCTTGGCTTTGGCTTTGGTAGGCGGCTGCAGCAAGATTCTGGGACGTCATTGAGACTTCGCCAGAAATTAGCCCGGGCATCGCCAGTGTTTCGTTTGCCTTCATTAATATCTGGATTATTTGTTTGAAGTTTGCGATAAAATTGGTGTCATTGCTATCGGGATAAAAAGCGGTGTTCGTAAAGCGAACGCTTTCTTAGTGAGGCCACTGGCGTCCGGTCAAAAAATTAGTAGTGGCTCAGCTCTGCTATGCCAGGATATACGTAGCGTGAGCTAAAGTTCAGCAATCCAGTCCAATCCAGTCCAGTCTAGTCCAATTCAGTCTAATCCAGTCCAGTCCTGTCCAGTCCTGTCCAGTAACTGCTCCTCGCGCATGCTCAGCACAGCTCTTCAAGAGCCACGCGAAACGGCTATCAAGCGGCTCCGGTGCAACGTCAGACTTGGCTACTGCGCAATTCAGGCGCACACCCGGGCACGCGCCGGTGCGAGTGCGTCTGCCGCGGGTATGACGCAACACAATCCAACACAATCCACTTTAATCCAATTCAATCCAATCCAAATCCAATCCAAGCCGAGCCGCGCCAATCCAATCCAATCCAATGTCCTTCGCGCTTGCGCAGAACATACCTTCACTGCACACGCGAAACTGCTAAACCTCGGCCAGTGCAGCTTACGCTACAAAAAACTAATGCATATTTCCCTGAGACGGAATTTTCGACGGAAAAGCTCTGATAAGATCTCCGGACACACGGGGCATGCGTGAAACCGGGCTTCCATTGTGTCAAAACGGCTACTTATTGAAAATCGCTAAAATTAAACGGTTCTAGATAGGACAATACACACATCGGCCATGAAGAAAAAGTTCAATTGTGTACCTTTATCTCATAAACCACGTATCGGTACACATTTAGATCGTTCGTATAGGTGCGTTTACTTAGTGCGCGAAAAATTGTATCATGGGCTCGTTCGTCGTTTGCGATTTGGCTAGGTTTCACGGTCGATTGGACGCGCATGTAGCGAAGGTTGGGTGCACTTTTAGGGTTCGTGTTTCTCCCAACTTTCCTTTCGAACGGATGGTAAATCTGAATAAACCAAACTTGTAATTTGTCTTCATGTCCCCTTTAACGACATACAATGCATGAGCTTTACTATAGACCCACGCTAGATATGCACCTCGACTTGAATGGTATCGCAACGAGTAATGCAAGAAGTAATTATATAGTGCTACAAAGAAAGAACATTTTCCAGGAGGAATGATAGAAAAACGACGTGAAACAAAGAGGCCAGTCAGCCGCAGCATTCCGTGTACATGTCTCCATTCTTTCTGCTCGCATCTCCACTCACTTTTTTTTTTTCGCTCAGCTCTTATCACCCCTCCGCTTCCCGGCCTTAGCCTCCCCCTCTGCGGTTCCCTAGCTCCATTAACGCACTTAGAAACAAGAAGTTCGCGTGGCCAACACTCATACATTTCTGCGCTCGTCTACGTGATCTTCGCGCACAAGCTCTTTGGTATATTGGTATATCATTATTATTAGTTTTACCACAGCTACGCACGTTGGCCGTATGGATGACGACAACTCTCTTTCCGCCGTTTTCTCCCGGGGCACCTAGTATTACCGAACGTCCCAAGATCTCGCTCCGAAGATGAGCAACTGCTTCGTATATATATATACTGCAGGCGGACCGACCGCTCCGCACCGCGACGGAACGAAACAGGGCAGCACATATACGGGAACTCGCATTTTGCGTCCAGCCTAATCTGCCCTGCCGGGCCGTCGCAGTATAACTCAGGATTGCGGCAATACAAGTCGCTCTCCTTTTTCGCAGCGCACACACTCACGCACGCCGACGACTTTCGGGTCGCGTGACAGCCGGAAAGCATAACTGGCGCCGGTAAACATATCTCCGTAATGAATGATGGGCTCTGGGCGTGAGCGCGTCGGGTAGTGAGAAACCGATTTGGCCGAGCACGAACGTCTACTGCGTCTTTCCAGGGACCATGTGGCGCCCGTGCGAGCGGGCACATGCACGTTAAAAGACTTCATTTCAACCTCGCGAGGCTAACGCGAGAACGCATGTTGGCGATGCTGGGGCCCCGACGCGTGGATATAGTTAAATGCATATAAATTATCTTAATCCGGTATTTACCTATCTGGCATGACAGAGGCGAGCCTGTAGAGACAAACCTCAGGATTTTATCACGATTGAATCGTTTAAATGACTTCCTGTTTATCCTACTTGTCTCCTCATATTTAAATAGAGATAAGAGCATCAGTGTTCGAGGAATTTCGTTGTCTGGTCTGGCAGCTTCGCAGTGCAACAGCCCAGCTCAAGGTTTGCATAGGTGTCGGCAGCCGGTGGGGCGGCTGGGTAGAAGAGTGGGAGGGGGCGAGGAGAGTACTCAGGGCAGATGTAATGATACAGTTCTTTTCCTACTGTTATTTAATAGCCACGCGACACGCAGTTTAAATTGCACGCTATAGCCCCGCTACCGTGCGTAACACTGAACACCGCCCCAGCAACTTGTAAACCACAAAAATACAACCTTTTGAATAATATCCACGCGCTGATGGACTGTGAAGTTGGCGGCTTGATTACAGAGAAAGTGTAAAGGAAGTGTTTGAGACGTAACTTCCGAAATACCTCGCGTGTTGAAGATAAATCAGCGAAATTTTACGGCCGCCTTGGACACACGTCCGTGAGGAACGCATGACTTAAAGTGACACTTTCGCAGCCACCTCAGTAAACTGAGGAAGACGTGCACTTATCACGCGCGGCCGCTAAACCCACTGGGTAATTGCATGTCACGAAGCGGACATGGTTCGCCCTATCCATCTCTCCCTACCTTTATCTTCTTATCCTTAAGGTCGTTTCCATAGATCCATTGGAGACGGAGCTGGCATCCATGTCGGTTTTGACGCAGGGCATTCAGACCTTGCTGCTGGCTTTCGTTTTGATGTGGTCAAGAAGGCTAATCTTATACGAGATAAAGCGCGGGCACACAGCGTTGTACCGAGGAATGCGCCCCAGCGGGTGGTGGCGCAACTTTGAAGAGTACTTATGATTTATAAGAACGCGAAACGTTATAGAGAGCTCATAGAAACTAGCAGGGGCTATTTCGAGGTCAGCGTCGACTGAAATTGGAAACGGTGCAAAAAGGGCGAGAGCACCGTTCGAAAAAGTACTGAGCGTTTTGCAAGGCAGATGCGACAGACGCTACCGGAGAAGCAATGCAGGAGCGGAAGTAATGAGTACATGGCTCTTTGAAGTTTCGACCCAATTGCAAGAGCAGACAAGTAGTATATGGCAAGTACAGTAATTTGGTAGCCCTCAACGCCTGTGAACTGCTGTGAAGCGAAGCTGCACAAGCTGTAACCACTGGAGCCGAATAAAGAGATGAGCCATTAGCCTATCACTTCGCTAAGGGCAAGGAAATTAATTACGGCAGTTAATAGGCAAGCGTTACCGTGACGGGAGGCGTCCGTACGTTGTGCGCTGCCGCATAACAGCACGCGAAACAACGTCCTGCGAAGTCAAACACGCAACGACATGCAGCAACATTCAGTGGTTAACAGCGTAACCGCGCTTTTTTACTTTCTTCTTAAATTTTTGTCGCTGCGGCGCCAATTGTAGCTTCGGCGCAGGTGTAGTGTCTGCCCGCAATACTCCCTAATTTCAAATTTTACCGACATTGCCGTGAGTAGCTTCCCTCGACTCTAACTGTCAGAATAGGTTTCGGTCAATGCAATTCAAATACATATTTAGCGTAATTAGGCGCTTGTAAGCTGCAAAATTGATTCGAGCTCTGCTGCTACCACGTGAAATGCATTTTGTGACTGGCGGCAAAAAGAAAAAGGCGCTTCTTCCACCATTCGGCAACAGTACAAGTAGAGCATGCTACCGCAAATAAATCAGGGGAGGAACGAGACAAAAAGGGGGGCGTGCGTGCACCATAAACAGCGGCGGTCCTCACTCGCGGACTCGGCGGATCAGAACACACGTAGGCGCCGCTTCCCCCCTTCTGCAGCAACGAGACGTATACGGTCATTATGCAATGCGTTGCGGCATAACGATCGCCTCACTTCCACAGCCGCCGGGCAATGACGCCGCCGATTGGCCGCGAGGGAGACCCTTCAGTTTCTTTCCCTCTTCCCTGCGAGTCCGTCGCATCTTCCTCCCATTTCTTCACTGCTCTCCACGACAACGACTCACGGAAAGAAAATCACGGACAGGATAAACACGCCTCGCTGCCGACTAGCTGCAGCAAGCGCCGCGGCTCACGACGAGCAAGGCGTCCCAAATTGTTTCTGCCGGCAAAACTCCTCTAACCCCCTCCCCCCTCTATTTCTCCCCTCCCCCTTTCCCACTGCCCCCATCTCTGACCAGGAGACGCACCGCCAGCAAAACGTTTTGGAGTAACTGCTCGCGCGCACACACACGCGCCGTGGGGCTGACCGCAGCGGTTGCGCGGGGCGCGCTATTAGCCGGCAGCGTCGAGCGGCTATACTGGCTCCTTGGCTTCGACAGGCCGCGGGGAACATTAAAACGAAGAAGAAAAAAAAAAGAAACACGAGAGAGGGCGAGAAAGAGAAATAAACTGACCGTTTCCGCGTTTCCTCCCCCCCTCCTAATCCCCGTTTTATTTATTTATTTTTTAACCTGCTTGGCTGTTGTCGCTTCCATACCGCCCTATGTCTTTCGCGTACACAACTCTTTCATTGTAGTTTTTTTTATACTCCTTAAAACGAGTTTTGCCCGTATTTTTTGTACTTCTTTTGCGTTCTTTTTGGAAATCGTGATCGAGTCGTTGAGAGCGCCGGAATGTTTCCTGGCGCGACATGTTTTTTTTCCAGGACAAACTCCCATTCCGTGATCTTTCTTCCTCTCTCTCGTTCGGCGTCTCTCTCGCTCTCTTCTTACGTGAGCGAAACACTTTTTCCTGCACTCGGAAGGTTTGGAGAAGCAGTCCGCAGGGCCGAAGGAAGGTTTGCAACTGGCTGCCGCAACGTGGCCAATTCTGGTGGCATAACACTGCAGCGACATGCTGCAAAGATGGTTATACATGCGTGGCGGAAAATGGAGCATAACTTCAGGGTAACTAAAAAAATCCTGGGCCGTCTCCGCTAACGTGAAACCTGGTGAGATGCGAAGCATGCAGTGTATAAGTGTATTCTTGGCGCCTTGGCGTTTTTGCCAACGGAGGTGGAACCGTTGGGGTATACAGCTTTGCTGTAAAAGTCTCTTGTCTTTGAAGCACAAAGCTCTCTAGCGCGAGGCATAAACGAGTGTCCCGGTGTTTTTTTTTATTATTATTATTACCACGCGTTACGAAGCGCTCCAGCGCGAGGCGTAAACACTGAGTGTCGCGCTGTTTTAGTACCGCGACTACATGAGATGAATGGCGATTACGATGACGAGGACGACGATAGGAGACGCCAACAGCCCCAGCTACTGCCGTAAAACAGAAATGGGAGTATTTCGTCGCAATGGCTGCTGCATCGCATTATCTTTATCTGTAATACGTTTCAACGGGTTCCCTGCCACAAGTGAGTTAGCGGGTGAGCGGGTGGGTCCTGGTCGACGAAAAAAGTTTTTTTAAAGGCGAAAGGCGCCGTTCTGCGAACAACTTTCATTATTTTATCGGTGACCAGTCCGGTACTGCATGCAAACAGACGCCACTGTAAACAGAAAATGAATTTCACGTTTGGGTTCATGCGAGATTCGAACCCGGGTCCCCCGAACAAAAGCCGGGGGCTTTATAACGCACTCGGCTCCTGTTATAGGTGCCAAAGACGACAACTCGACCCCCTGCAATACGCAAAACAGGAGTTAGCCACGCGCGTTCCACGTCACATGTGAACGTGACGGCATGAGAGTAGAACGGGTGCACGTCAGACACGGAGAGCTCTCATCCTGCGGAGCCTGTCGCGAGAAGGGTCGTCACTCTGCTTGTCGAAGCAATTTGCGACAAAACACGAAGAACCGAAAGCGAATGAAGCGATTGATTGATTGATTGATTGATTGATTGATTGATTGATTGATTGATTGATTGATTGATTGATTGATTGATTGATTGTAAGGTTTAACGCGCCGACGCAACGCAGGCGATGAGGCGCGCCGTAGTGGAGGGCTCCGGATTAATTTTGACCACCTGGGGATCTTTAACGTGCGCCGAAATCTCGTACACACGGGCGTTTTCGCTTTTGAAGCAAGGCAAACATGGTGTATACAAATACATCTTTGATAACAGCTCAGCATTTGTCTTGAAACCACGTAATCAGACTTGGTTGCCTGAGTTTCCTCGCGATATGGTTCTCGTCTTGCTTGGGTCGGAGTGCACAGCACTAGAGTCGAGATACGCCGAAATGCTCATTTAGGGTCAATGTCGCCAACGTTCTTGTGTAATGCGGCCCCTTACAGCGCGCCACGACCAGCTCGCCATGTTCTGCTCCAACCTATCGGTCTAATTGCATTTAACCTATCGGTCTAAGTCACGGAATTACGAGGACACCGCTTCCGATCTCGTATTCAAAGCAAACCCCCCCCCCCATCCCAGCTCGTGCTCGGCTATGATGCTTCCGCATTTAGGGCTACTCTGGCATTGCAAGAGTCTCGCAGAACGCGCCTACCAGCCCACCTTAGGAATAAGCTGAGGCTGTACGGTGACAATCCTCGTGAGGTCACGAAGATGCTGGAGCAAGGGCCTGCAGGTCAGCATTGTAGTCTGCAGCCAGCAAGATGACGGCATGTACGGCGAGACCAACTTCTCTCAGAGGCGATAGTCGAAGAAGCAGAACCGAAGCCTAACGCTTGTGTTGTTGGAATGGAATAAGGCGGAGTGGAAGCCGCAGGACCTTTACCGAGTATGTTGGGGCAAACATTAGTATCCAATATACTACTGATTGTGCAGTACGCATCATCAGCATCAGCCTGCTCAGGCCCACTGTAGTACAAGGGCCTCTCCAATTGACCTCAAACCGTTCTTGTCTTGCGCTGCTCGAGTCCACAGTTTACCCCGAATTTCTCTATTTCATTCCCCTTCTTCTATACCCATAGCTCGGTATCCACTTAGCCAACATAACTGTGCACCGGTTGTCGGTCCGTCACACCACATGGCCTGCCAAAGTCCATTTCCTTTTCTCAGCTATTGCGACGTACTAGCCGCGTCTTCACAGCAGGCTCTAATAAAGGTTGTTTCTCTCTCTCTCTCTCTCTTTTCTTTATTTCACCTATAATATCTTGTACCCTAGTTTGTTCTCTGATCCAGGTAGCAGGTTTCCTTTCCCTGAGCGGCACTCCTAGCATTATTCGTTCCATAGCCCACTGAGCCCACCTTAGTTTCCTTTCTAGTTGTTTAGTAAGGTGCCAAGATTCTGCTCCATATGTCGTCACTGGCAGTATGCACTAGTTGTAGATTTTTCTTTTGAGTGACAGAGGTAGCTTACTTTTCATCATTTAGGAGTGCTTGCAGAGTGCTCTTAAGCCCATACCTATTCTGCGCTGAATTTCTCATTCGTGGTTGGTGTCAGCACTAACCAGCTGTCCAAGGCAGTTTTATGTTGTTACTTCTTTTAGCGTTTCGTTTCCTAGGCTGAAGAAGACGTTCTCGGCATGCTTATTCCTCATTACGTTAGATTTATTCATATTTAGTTTTAGCCCCACGGCCGTCCTTTCTGATTGTAGTTCCTCGAGCACTGTTCGCATGTGCTCTGTAGTCTCACTGAGCAAGACTATGTGGTCCACAAACTTCCGAATGGTTCAAGTATTCACCGTTTATCCTTAATCCTAAGTTTTTCCAGGCAAGCTTCCTAAATTCCCCCTCCAGACATGCTGTAAATATATTTGAAGAGATGGCATCTCCCTGTCTTACCCCATTTCGGACCGGAAATTTATCGATTTGCTTCTGGAGGGTTATGCTGCCCGCGCATCCCTTATGTAAGTCTTCTAGATAGGTTTCCTCCATTCCCTGGGTCTTTTAGCTCTCCTAAAACGTCTGCGGTGATCCCGGAATCAAACGCTTTTTCGTAATCTATAAATGCCATGTAAAAGGGCTTAGTGTACTACGCAGGTTTTTCTATCACTTGGTTGATGACATGGATGCTATCCATGGCTGAGTACCCTTTCCTAGCATGGTTGAGTATCCCAGCCAGCTCTCTAGGTTCATGGGAATCCAGGCTGTCACCTATGCGGCGAACTATAACTTTGGTAAACAGCTTGCAAACAACTGGGAGTAGTCTGATGGGTCTGTAATTCTTGAGGTCTGTGGGATATTTCTTCTTATGAATGAGAATGATGTTGGCGTTTTTCCAGGCTATGGCCACTTTTTAAATCTTAAAGCAACCAGAAAACAGTACAGCAAGCTTTTTCCAGTACAATGTCTCCACCCCTTCAAAAGATATACGGTTATGCCGTCGTCACCTGCAGCTTTTCCTTTTTTCATGCCTTTGAGAGCCTTTCCAACTTCCCCTTTGGTTACTAGTGGGACATCGCAAGTTGAGCGTGTATTCTCGGTAGTTTCCCCTGGTCTAACGTCGCTGGCATACAGCCAGGTGTAGAATCGCTCTGCTACCTTAATTATCTCGCCCAAGTTGTGCGTGATGTTACCCTGCTCGTCTTTGAGTGCTCGCATCCTGTCTTTGCTGATGGCCAGGTTTCGGTTGGTTGCTTTTAAGCGTCCCCTTATTTGCAGCGTTTCTTCGATGTCTGCCATGTTATATGAACGAATGTCGTTTGTTTTGCTTTGTTAATCAGTTTGGACAGCCCGGCCAATTCAATCCGATCCACCGTTCTTGACACTTTTATGTTCTTACGTTTGGCAAATATTTCCTTCGTTTTCTTAGTTAGTTTTCGAGTTTGTTCCCTACATGCCGCTTCTCCAACAGCTGCTGCTGATTCACTGAGGGCTGGTATTAGGTTGTCATGGCCGATGTTAGGTTGCCGATGTCAGGTTGGTATTGTTAAGTTGTATCAGTAGGCAGTGCTAGTTGAATTGAATTCAGAGGTGTGCACGCGGCAATTTTTTTTTCGGGTGCTATATTTCAGGTTAAACACTTTAATTCATAAAAGCGACAGCTAACACTTACCACCATTTTGCACGATAAGCTGCGAAGAGGACTTCAGACGGAATATCAGTGTCGTAGCTGCTCGCACGAAACCAGGTTCGCCGTAACGAACTCCCATACACCGATCAGCATCCCCAAAACTATTTGTGCCCCTCCGGTTTGTTAAAGGGACAGCGAACCGCTTTTTGTGGAGTGCACGTCATCTAGCTCATGTGAACGGTTTTATTTGGGGGGGGGGGGGGGGGGTAACCACAAGGAATACATAAATAAATAGGCGGAAATAATTTTAATTTTGCACTAATCTTTTGCAGCCTGTAACGTGGCGCCATATAGTGCGTAAACGTGGCACTATCGTAGGTATACGAACACCGTCGGTTACAATGCATGAATCTAAAACCACACAAAGAAACAGGAAAGACTTCTTTTTATTATTGTTTCAGCTGGGGGAAAGTTTTGAAATACCTCTTTTGATCTCACGGGCAGTTCAAAGTATGTTGCCTCACGGTTCACTGTTACGGTTGCCCGCATTCGTTTCGGCAGAATACTAAGGGCGGCAGCTTTAAAGGAGTACTGACACAAAATTTTGAAGGCGAGATGGTAACTTCGGAGATAGATTGGCATAACACAAATACATCATCTGCAAAATATCAGCGGCAAATACCACCTAGAACACACTTAAAATCAATTTTACAGTGTGCGAAACGCAACCGGGCAGCCAGCGATGGACCACGTGCAATCGACATTCCCTGAATGTGCAGTAAATAAACAACATCCAAACACGTCACGAGTTCTGTTGGCCGCTTCCGCACTGCCGGCATTTCTCCCCGGCTCGCCGCTCCGGTCGGAGGTCGGTGCTTTTGCTCTCGAGCAACGAACGATCCGATCATTGGCGGCGGAGGCACCGGGATTTCGTTGGCTCATCGGGCAGCTGGCCGTGACCTAAGCTCTACAACCATTCCAGGCACTCTATTTTTATTTCTTTTTGTTACACTGCACGCGAAAACGCGCCGGGGACATGAAAACGACGCGGCCGCTGCGCAGGCGGCAGCCACGGATGCGAAGTGGCGCAGGCCGGCGCAGGTAGCTCGAGCGATAGCTTGTTACTGCTTCACGAAATGGGACTCAAGTGCCAAACAAGGCAGCACATACGAGAAAGGAGTTAATGATGCTATGGCGAATTGCATTAAAAATTGTCATCTGCGCCGCTTACGAGAGCGGCCATCGAATATCAGCTGCAGTGCCAAGCCTAACATCTGCAGGCAGACCTGTAGGCAGACCGACCGGCTGCTCCCAGCGCGCGTCTCTCCACCCACTCTATCGAGCGTCGCGCGTCGTTCTCTAGCTTCGGCAGCAATTTGCACTAGCAGCGCCTGCATCATGTCTACAGTCGTTTTTATTAATTAAGCGGCTGATACGTAGGGAATCAACAGAACTGCCGCTGACGCGGAATAAACAGTGCTACCGCATCTCTGCTCTGTGATATCCGTCCGACAGTCACGTGGGCAGCTTTGTTTATGCCAAATCCAGCCTTTCGCGACACCCGCTGAAACTGAAACTGCGACTGGCTGCATTAAAAACGTCTTTAATTAAACAACCATCGCGGGCAGAAGAAAATGAGGTTTCTACACGTGATAAGTAGGTCATTAGCTACTTTTCGCAATAAAAAAAAAAACAACACGCGAACTTTTTCTGTCTGTGCCCCTTTAAAAATTCTGCTATCAGAAAATCCACTCCGGTTAAAGGAGTACCAAGTGATGACCTTTAATTTGGGACGGAGAGCGCATGCTCCACAAAAAGCGGTTTTCTGTCCATTTACACATACGTTAGGATGCGGCCGCGGCGTAATTCGGTCTTAATAAAAAAAAAAAAAACACGCATGGCAAATTTTGGTCACAACGTTAAAAGCACTGCAGATCTTTATACGCAGGAAACTGAAAACTGCAGACAAACTGGTTGTAGCCTCAGCTTTGGCTTAAACTCCCCGCGAAAACTCGGTCGGGTTGTAGTTTCTACACACAAAAAAATCGTGCGGGAAATGCTATCGTGGGTGATGGGCCAAGAGGCTGCTACAGGTGCCATAAACCACGTGGCCCCTTTCTCCTATACGTTAGCAGCTCGCTGCCCACATAGCGAGACCACTCCTGCCTCAGTGCCACACGCCCAGCGCCTGAGTGCCGGCGCTAGAGGGAAAAGTGCGACTAGTGGGTTTTGGTTTCGCTACGTCGCGTCGTTACCTGGCCAAACGCCGATCCATGCCGTGACATTCCCACGTAACGTGCTCAGCATTTCTTTATGATTTCCGAGCACTACGAGAAGTGATAGTCACGCATTATCATATCATAGGAGAAACCTTATGTGGTCCCGTAACCTTTCGTCACGTTATCATTCGTGAATCATTTTTCTATCATAGACAAACTATGCCTCGTATTACTGCATCAAATGCCTCACAACTGACGCACGTCTCTCACGTCACAGAAATGTAAATGCCCCTCAAATGTTCGTCCGACTGGCCTTATGACACATCGAAGCGGCCGAATTATGTGCATCAGTGAAAATTTCCTGCTGCTGAATGTTCGGCAACCATGTCTTTCACACTTCGCGCGTAACTAAGTGTTTGTATCGCGGCACACACGCCCGAATATCCTCGCTCCCTGCCCGGACCGGGATCGGAGAGCGCCAGCGCGTTCAGAACATAGAACGTTACGCACGCCCGCATATAAAAAAAAAGGCCGATGCCGACTCCGTATTCGTCTGCGCAAAAAGCACGTACGCGCTGCTTCCAGCCTATCATTAAATGCCATGCGCAGCAGCGAATGTGCAATTAGCAGGTGCGCGCGGAAAAAATATGCGAGCTGTAGCTGCCACGTACTCGTCTTTCAGCGTATACGCGCATAAATGAATGGGATAACACCTTGGGAGGCAGGATCGCCGGAGTACAGGGCTGGTCGGGCCCGCAGAAGAAGGCGTTGCTGCCTTAGCGCGCCGCTTAATTGATACGTCGACGCCTTGGCCAAGCAAGCGCCGTCATTGCACTGGCCGCGGCATGACGTCCGCCAGTTCGTTTCTTTTCTCTAGTGAGCGTCACGTGAGGCGTTCCCGAGCTTCTAAAGCCTTATTTTCCTTCTTGGTCTTGAGATGGCCAGCGGATACTGCCCACAGAAAAGCCGTTACCGCCCTGGTTCCACAACATCTGCTGTTTGGCTGCGCGTACCTCACCCTTTCCGGCTTCCTTTCTGTCGCAAAGCAGAACACCAAAAGTTGGTGGAAATGAAAACGTTACAAACATCGAATATGTGAACTGAGACGGGCTAGTTGGTGCATGATGCTACGTAGAAAAAAACAGCGCCAAAAACGATACGATAGGGAGTAAAGGCAAAGAGTGCGCTGACTGCCAACTGAGTTTTATTTAGAAGAACAACGAATATATACTAGAATCTAAAAAAAAAAGAAAGACAGAAGGAAATCCACGACACAAACGAACAAAATGGAACTTGATTGTGGAAATGAATGCAGCCACGTGTAATGCGTCGATCATGATCCTAGGTATTTTATCTCCCTGTCGCACAACTCGATAGAGGGTGTGCTCACGCGCCTTTCTCCCGTTGTGTGGATAACGAAAGCCTCGTGTATCTCCCTCGTGCGCTGCTGTTCACGATACCGCTTCAAGATGACGGTGCTATCAAATGCTGGTGGGTGCTGTTTTTTTTTTAAGTTACAAACATTAGGTGGGGAGGGGTATGTGTAGGCGACTCAAGGTAATGTTTAGTTTAGTATGCGCCGAATTGGTAGGATTTTCAGGCCACGTAAGCAGAAAGACTAAAAATGGAGCAAAGCGAACGTGGACGCCACTGGAAAATCCGACGTCAGTGGTTCCCATCCGCGGAAGCCTGGGGGTCCCGACCGACGACAGTTCAAGGGTCCGCTTAGCCCTCCCCCATTTCTACCTCTCTTTTTTAAACCGCTTGCTGGGAATGCAAAAACATGGCTTTGCTGCGTGGCTTGTACTTTTAGTTTCTACTAGTAGCACAAGTTTTATTGTGGGCTTTTTGCACAGCGCGCCGGCGATGCGAAAACGTCAGACATACATGCAGCTGTATTAAGTGTTTGGGTAACCTGCAGCTACAATATTACATTGTTTGACATTATGACACGCCTCAGCATAACAGTCAAACACAACAGCAGGGCACGGAATAATTATGCGGGCGAATTTAGCTGCAAGTGCAAATTGTTTGACATTATAACACGGATCAATATAAATCATCGGGGGTCCCCCATCTCATTAACAAGTCCGAAAGGGTTCCCACTCATGATCGAGAGCCACTGCCCTAGTAGGCGTTATCCCGGCCAGCACAGGCCCTCATCAAAGAGTTCAGGACCGGCTACGCCATGAAGGCCGGTAACTTGCCGTCACTTCACTAAACTAATTGTTGATGCTGCAACTTCGTTTATAGCCCGAGCGAAAAAAAGTGTCTTTTATACACGAACACACTTTAAAGATAATTTCACCAACATTTCTTCCCTCTTGTACCCTGCATTAATAGGTTTTCTTTAATATGGGGTACTCTTACTGATAAGCCATTGCGACAGCTAACGCAGCTTTAATGCCCATAATGCTCTTTCTGTATACTTACAGTCACCTCGCACATCGGGAATCTGCGCTGCAACCGTTATGTCGTCTTACTCGAAGTCCAATTGCAGAAAATAGTCCCGGGGCTCCCCCTTCACGAAAAGATAACTTAACCTTGCGTTATGATAAAACAGATGGCAGCTCTACCTCTCCCGGCGGACCACGCAGGACGCCTACAATTTAAGACGAAAACTGACACCATGGCGTAAGAAATATACCTGTTAAGGGAGACTCACTTGTTAACATTCCTATAGGACGCACTACTTCGTGGCCCACAGACTTAAAAACCATCGTTCACTAACACCAAGAGCTTTAAAAATGCGTACCAAGGTTCACAACGGCCTACTTTGCTTACTTAAGAGATATTTCACTTCTGTACTTAAATTATAAGATGAAACTCTTGCTTGCTATAAGCTGCCACCATCTAGTGAAAACTGGATAAACCGAAAACCGTTTCTTGTTTTCTTTTTGTCGGAGTGAAGAAGTGATACATTACTAAAAGAATCAGACTAGGCCGTTAAGAACATTTCATGAATTTGTAAAAGCTTTGGTATCTGTGCACGATTCTTTTTAAGACCGTGGGTCATGTATTGGAAAGTCTCGTAGAAATGTGATCAGGTTAGTCCCCCTTAATAGAATACACATATGACCGCCTCACCTTCAATTTTGAATCATCACATGGGTAGATTTCGCTCGATGACGAATTAATGGCTACCAATTTTTCAGGTACCCGGTTCGCCTCCTTGTGTCCTGCAGGGTTAGCGTCACTGAAAAAGCTGAAACCACTCCGAAAATTCAAAATTTCCCGTCGGGGCTTGTTTTATTGCAGGCGAAGTTGGTCTCTCTCGAAGTTTTTCCTGCACCACCACGCCCGCAGAGAATGCTCAGAAACGGCTTAAAGTTTCGGTTATCTTGTGAATTTGCCGTTTACGTTCCTTTTCTTTTTTTTTTTTTTTTTTTTTGCATTTTTGCATGTGTGAGGCCTATACTTACGGGGCGAAACACGGCGGATGCAGCAGCCGAGTGCGCTATCAACACCCGCATAACGTCGTAAACATGGGCGGCCAGAGTTGTGCGCCCCGGTGATGTGCGAAGAAGCCTTTTGTTCGCCGATGGGGGAGACCGGGTCAAGGGTTGCATGAATGGCCGCGCGCCTAGCTTCCTCAATTAGCTGCCGAGAAGATACACGCGAAAGCTTGTGTCGGCCGTTCTGTACACATCTATTGAATCGCGTAAACCGGTGGGATATAAGCGAAATATGCACGCGTGGCGCGTGCAGCGTCCGTATGTTCCTCATATAAATTGTAAACTGTACAGTGGTATCATCGTATGCGTAAACGTATCAAAGTTACCCTCGCATATTCCTCATTCGTACTATTCGACCATGGGTTGGTGATAGAGCGAATAGGGCCCGATTCTTTCGGATTATTTTTCTTTTTATTCGTGGAGCCGTTAGCTTCATTTTCGCATCTCTGCTACGAAAGTCGCCGAGCCTTCCGTATTCGGGTCGGAAAAACAGCGAGTACCGTCTGAAAAATTTTGAGGTGCGTTTACACAGCCCAATACGCGAAACAGACAGCGCCAGAAACCTTCAATAACCACGCCGGGAATGGCCTCAAAGTAAAATGTCGCTGCCTGCCCTTCTGATCGTATTTGGGAAAATTTTGGGCACGTGGACTTGTTTCAAGCGTTAGTTTGAAGCTTCGTCGTCAAAGTTTACGTTTCAGAGGGGCCCCGGCACAGTGTGGAGCGTACAATAATTCCTGTGGAGCGTATACGTACAACAGAGTGGAGCGTACAATGCAGCGAGCGTACAATTATTCTTTCTTACAAACAAAAATATAGGCCAATCTTCTAACACATACGTGTTACTGCACCTGAACTGCCAAGACTTTCTGCTTTCCGCGAAAAAAGTACCAACTGATATTTCCTTTTTATTGTGTATATGTAGCATACCTGTGCTATAATTTTCCGTGCCAAACTGACAACGCCGTTTCTACTGCGGTGGCTATACCCACAGCATCAACGTCTCCTTTACGCGACACACTCCCGGAGAACGTACTGGAAGCTCTAAATAGCTGTAAACAGCTCCTGCCTGTCCTAAGCATGAGTTCATGTGCTTCATTACTCATCTGTAAATGACACAAGTAATTCAAACGCATGAATGTGCAAATGAAAGATTAAGCTTTGGTAAATTCGTTCACACATTTCCTTAGAACGAAATCCGCCTCTCCCCCGCTTCAACTATTGTTTAAGAAAACTCTTTGCTAAATAGACTATGTGTCGGTACTGGAGATAAATTATTGTCCAGTTTCGGGTTTTCTGAATTTGAAAGTCATTTGTGACCTCTTTCGATGAATAAAATTGCCACTTCTACTACTAAGTACACTAGTATGGTGCTGTACGTTGTAGTGTTCGCGCTTGTCGCCGGGGCTGACCCTCAATGTGGCAGCAATTCGATGATATGAAGCTCGTCCTTTTTCGAAATGCGCAGTTGTGTGGACGTATTAAAACAGCATGTCTGTTTGCGTGGTTGTCTCAGTATTCTCTATCTTTTCTTGGTGCACTTTTTTTCGATACTGAAACAACAGTCCATTTCTGGTGCACTCTACTTTGGTGTGACACGCCTTTGCTCGTTCGTTATCTTGCTGCAATGCCTATAACTTGGTTCATCCTAAAAATAAGCAGCTGCGCGCAAATTATCGGGGACAGGAACACATGGGGACAAAACTGCGCTTGTGGTGCCCACATGTATCCGTGTCGCCATTAATTTGCGCGCAGTTGTTTATTTTTAAGATGAACCATAGCCAACTAGCCCAACTTTCAACCGTTTTCCAGCTCATAACTTGGCCTAATAGAAGGAAAGTTTCTCTTTTTGCGTACTCGTTAAGGCTACGGGAAACATTGCGTTACAGATATAAAGTCAGCAAAATTGAAGAGTACTGTGGACTGGGCTAGTTGGTACTGGTTCAACCTACACCTGCGTGGAACAACGAGGACCAAAGACGAGGACAACGAAGGACACAGCGCATACTAACAACTGATTGGTCTTTCTTATAAACTACTGTTCCCCCAATAAAAATCAGTTGTTAGTCCGTGCTGTGTCCTGTGTTGGATGCGCCTTTCTAACAGCAGAGCTACTTAAGCATTTAGTCCCGCCGTATAGGGTCACCCGAATAAAACATGTCCACAATCCACGTTGTGATGGTACTTGGACTGCGAAGCTGTAAACGAAACCCACAACAATTACCCATGCGTAGCCACTTCAGTTGATAGATGTGGCTCTACATAGAGTGAAACCAGAGGCTCTGCCAGCCGTTTCCTGGGGTTCGCTGGGGCGGCGTCCCTAAAGCCCAAGATTCGGCAGAAATAAAACGGAGAGCAATGTCCTTCGAGAGGTGAGGAGGAGGGCGGCACGCACGGCTATGGCGTCGTCTCTCTCGCTGCCTCCCGCTCACTCTTGTTTTATGTGTCGCCTCCAAAATGCGCCCTCCCCCTCCCCAGACGCTGAATCCAAACCACCGTCTGTCTGCCCCATCTCCATGTGTGGGCGTAGCTTAGTCACTAAGACGACGGGCTCTCGCTCCGCTTCTCTTAAGGCTCAGGTTCGATCCCTGGAGGTGCCAGTAGTTTGCGTAGCCTGGGTGCAGCCAGTAGCCAGTAGTAGCCTGGGACGTTTCTTTGTGTAGCCAATAGTAGCCTGGGAGTTTTCTGCTGACGCGGACACAAAAATTTTCTTGGCTGGTTAGGGATATACTGCTTCGCAGTAAACAAAAATGCAAAGAAAAAAGGCAGCGCACGTGAGCGTGCGCCTCGCGAGGAGCGCCCGACTTCGGCGAGCTCTCTGCCCAGCGTTCGTGGCGTTATCTCTACCGTGCTCTTCTACTCGCCAGTTCGCGTGCGTTCCGATTCGAATTGGGGAGCACAGACCCCGAGTGCGCGCTACAGTCGCCGAGTGCGTGAAGCCGGTTTCCGCGGGTTCTAGAGCGTGCTAATGCGGTCCACCCTGGGAAAGATGTGAAAGGCTGCGCACAAAACGATCCGGGCCTGCAAGTTGTGTAGAACTTTCAGCAGCTAGTTCAGAAATCCATGTGAAGAGCAACAGCCGGTTCTCCGACGGAGGGAGAGTAGCCGCTAGCTTTGCTGTTTCTCCAGCCTTGCACCGCTAATGCGAGCTGCGCAATTTTTTATTCGTATTCGTTGTTTTGCGCAGTAGTGGAATGAACACAGAAAACAAGAACCTGAATTCCGCATTCATAATCTGCGAGGTTGTTAGGCGAGGAAATAACTTCAGGCATACCTTGTAGTAGTGCTGCATCGGAATTACATTCTTCAACCAAACATATAATGCGAAACTAGCTACTTTGTTCAAATACTGCTTTTTACGGCGAAAATAATGAAAATTATTGCCATAGTTCACACGGTTAGAACAAGTTTGTCGAGCTACAACTCCGTATTGCACGCTTCGGGAAAGGAGGGGACCATTGGCTTGCCGAGATTTGGCTTTTTGTAGCAGCAATCGCGGTGTCTACAAGTGCAGCGCGGACAACGTACAGACACTACTGTAAGTGCAGCGCGCTCTCGGCCCGAACTCGCAGTGAGTTCGGATGCAGCCAGCGCCTCTGGCGGTGGTGGCACGAAAGACTGATCTTGAGCCGGTTTTCGTTTTCCCTCCACCACATTGAGAGGTTCTCACTGCACCCAAATGTTTGAACTTGGCTGAGCTTGAAGGCCATATTTAGAGAACGAAGAATTTTTATGGTTTACACCCGTAGTAGCAGAGCTATCGCTTCAAGTAGTTCTTAGCGTCAAATGCTCACAAGCACCTTGTGTATCTTCTTATCAATGCACTGGAAACCACCGCCACAATTTTACGTGGCACAGCCCCAGGTAAGTGTACAAATAGGACTGAAAACCGCATACGTATATACATTACGTCTATAGTCCATCGAGTGTGTCTTTGTTTGGTTATAACTTGATTCGATTATGAGGTTTAACGCGCCGAAGCCACAACTGCGCTATGAGGAGCGCCGTAGTGGAGGGCTCCGGATTAATTTTGACCACCTTGGGATCTTTAGCTTGCGCCGAAATCACCACACACGGGAGTTTTTGCTTTTCGCTTCCATCAGAAAAGCGGCTGCCACGGCCGGAATAGAATCAGCGTCCTTGGTCTGAGAAGGCAATCGTCTATAACTTCAGCGGCTTTTATCACACCGTGGAAAGAATTAGTTATATTCCTATACGCTTTCTAAATAGGCTTTATCAATGAGAATAAAATGAAGTTCAATAGACAACAGCTTCACAACTGTTTTATATAGTCCTGTGAACTTTTTTCCCGCGGGAGAAAAGAAGCAATATTTTACAATGGAGGGTCAGAACCATGAACCTGCCAATCAGCAGAATTGCATTGAACATGGGCAGCTTCTTGTGACGTCACTGAATTCGATCAACTACATAGAACGGTACGTGCCTATACGCACAGCTTGCTGCTACACAGCTCACGTAGCGAAGTAGCCACTGCTGCTCACAAACCTTCCTAAGTAAGCGTGGAATAAAAACTGCGCCATGCGCGTAGTGGTCAGCAAATCGTTTCTCGTGGCGCTTCCACTGAAGATATATTTAATAGCCGTGTGCTTCCGGTACAGGCCTTTTTCTCCGTATGGGGACATCGACGGCGTACAGTGCCGGTACCGTATATGCGAGCGGTACATCATTAAACCTTCTGACTATAATTAATTTTCGCAGGACTACAAAAGCACTTCGGTCGGAAACATGAAAGGCAGTCTGTATCTATTCTGCTTCTCCGCATTTACTTAAATCGCGGCCAGAAAGTCCTTGCAAGAAAAGAGCGAAAATGCACCTGCCACGGTGGTTGACTGGCTTAAGCTTTGTGCTGCTGTGCGGCTGAATACAAGGAAACGGCTTGGGTCCTGGCCACGGCGGCCGTCTCACGCGTGAGCGTATATATATGCTCCCACTTTGAAGAGACCATCGAAAATCAACATGCCTGTGTTTCAAGCCATTGGCGTGCGTTGGTGCCAGATTTTGGTGGCAGTCAGCGAACAGCGTCGGCAAGCAACGTCGTTCTATCGAAATGTGAAGCCTCTTAGTCGAGGTCGTGGGGGGAAGGAATGAAGCATCCACTTTCTACAATACACGCGGAGTCAGCAAGAACACACGCACGAGCGCAGGTTAGAAGACAGCGAGTATACTTAGCAGTTGTGGGATCAATAACAATTACATCAGCCGCGGATTGTGGTAAAACAGTCAACTAGCGATAGTGATTTTACGGTAGTGATGACTCTCAGAAAGCTATCCACAGGATCGATAGTCAGATTTTTTTAAAAAACAGCGAAGCTGTTGAAGGTCGAGCCTGTTCGTCCGTGTGCTAAAGGCTGTGCGACACACAGGAGTAGGAGCATGTTCCCAGACCCGCTGGCGGCATCGCACGTGGCCTCCGCGATTGCCGGCAGCAGCCGATCGCGGAGGCCGTGCATCGCAGAAACCGTTTCCAGGACCTACCGATAGAGGGCGCAGTGGTCTCGCAGGGGTGGGTTCCTCTCCCTCCCCAGTAGAAGGGAGAGAGGAGGGGGCCTCCTGCCGCTGTTATTTAGCTGCCGATTCCTTTGCGCGAACCGTAGAATTCAGCGACGGCGCTATCACTCTCCCGAAAGCGCCCGTTGACGTTCGAGCCAACGCAAGAGAGCCACAGCTCCGCCGTTTCCTCAGATTTCACACTGGTTGAACTGAGTTTAGTTTTTTAAAGCAAACATTGCTACCTCTACCAGCCAACGGTTCTTTCGTGGCGTGCGGGACAACGAACTCCCAACGTGACGGAGACGGTGGTGGTGGGGGCAGGGGGGCGGAGGGTTTCACTCACGGAGCACACTGTAGATGGCGCGGCGAATTTACCCAGCGTTCTCCGCGCGGAAGTGCCTGCTCGCCGGCGGTGGCGTAGGCGGTACGGCTTTGTCGTCTGCCTTAGCGACGGTTGTTTTGGTCCTGTTTTGGTGCAGCATCGCGTCCATTGCGCGGTGGCTTCGCACGGCTTGATTAACTTGTTCGACAGCACCTTCAGGGTAACCCGCACCCGACAGAATTAAGTGGTCGTACGGCAAACATACGTTAAGGATTGGTTTGCAGGGCGGGAAAACACAATCGACATACCACATACACCACACCTGGCGGCTATAGAGAAACGCTACCTTTTGCGCACTGCTCGTCACGGAATGGGTTGCCTTTTCTAAATTGGTGAATACCAATTCGGTTGTGTTTAAAGAGGCAGTATTACAAATGCAAAAGCAGCAACTAGTTCTGATAAATAGCGACTATAAAATTTCCCTCAGATTCCTCGCAATTCTCAAACTTACTAAACGAACTAGTTTCACTCGGTATAAATGGGAATCACTAAGCTCACATGCCGAATTGTTTCAGTGTCTGCGCTTGTGTCGCGTGGTGGTGTAGCCCCAAGCTAGCTCATCAGGAGGGCTAGGTTCCGCTGTCTCACCATTCGAAAGACGCTCCTCTCCGTTTTCCCGGCTCGCGGCCAGGCTATACCGCGGCGGCGTCGGCCGCTCTAGTCCGGCCGTGGCCGACGCTGCTGCTGCATTCGGGACGCCGCCCCCACGAATTGTAGCTAATGGGTGGCAGAATCCCTGGTTTCACTCTTTGTAGAGCCACGTGTGTGAATTAAAGGGACGTCGCATGGGCAATTGTTGTGGGTGTCGTTTAAAGCTTTGTTTTCAAACGATTCACAGCGTGGATTGGATCCTTTTTTTTTCGCATCCCTAATACTAGTACAACCGAAACTTCGTCCCTATTGACACGCCCCCAACAAGCCACATATGTTTATGCGTATGTGCTGTATATGGGTTGCGCAAGTGTCACAACATAGAAGAGTGCCATGCGTGGTTGCAACCTTCACTAAGCTGAACCCAGCAAATCGACGCGAGCGTACGGAAATTCTTCGCTCCAACGCATCTTCTAAACAGCCCCTACAAATCGTTCCCAGCAGCCACGGGCTACACGTATTCACGCGCACGCATTTGTGTCGTGGCTTCATAAGCGCTCACGCCGTGCGTGACAGTTTAAAATGTCATACGATCCCACTTGTTGCAGCAAATTCCTCGTTTCTCCCTCTCCCCTCTCTCTCTGTCTCGTTTCCTTCTCTTTTATTGCTCCGCCGTGGCCTTCCCGTAGCCTCTTCCTCGATATCCTCCCTGTCTCTTCTTCCCCTCCGTTTCGCTTTCAAGACTGCATCTGACACGACGAAATACAATTTCAGGGTTTAACGTGGCGGTCTGGCGGAAAGGACGCCGCCGCCGCAGCAGATAGACGCGCGGCGTGCTGGTGGGAATCTTTATTGCCCCTGGTGCATCGTTTTGTTTGCTTTACGGTCTAACTCTTGTTTATTTTTCTTTATATCATCCGGACCGGCTTTTACGTTTGGAGGAGCGGCGTAATAAAATGATTTCGCGGTACGTTCTGTTGCTGGCGCTGTGAACGATCTCGCTCGGCGCTGCGTATAAGATTTGTGCATGTGGCGTCTGGCGAGGGTTTCTCGTGTTAAGCTCGCTCGCAGAACACCAACGACATTAGGCAACGTCGTAACTATTTGACCTCCTGGGATGGTTAAAAACGCTCTACCACTTGATATGTGTGTGGTTATAAAGAAGTGAGAAGTCGCCGCAATTTATCTGGGTAAACTCAGCCTCGCCGTCAGCGAGCTGGAAGTTCACGTGACTCGTGCCCTCAGTGGCTTCTAGCCGCACTTTGACGGACTGAACTGACAGTTCGTCTACCTTTAAGGGGAGCTGACGATTCGCCCGCCTGAAGAGTGCACCAGTTTATGGGTGTCTAAGATATTTTTGGAGGGACCTGTACTGTTGCTTCGTCCCGTAATTTTGATGGCGGGTTCCCTTTGTTCCACCGAGGAAAGAAAAGCTGGGTCCACTCATGTCGCCAGCTCCCGCATTGCAAAAAGTGTGGCGGTAGTCACTTCATTTCTGCACACCCGGCGCTCTCTCACGCCGAAGAACGTCTATGGCGCTTAGTGCAAACATATACCCTTCCGTGCCTCTCCCGCCTGCTCCGCATGTACCCCGGTCTGTACTCTTCACCCCACTCCCCCACTTTGTGGAGTGGTCTAAACCATGGATCACCTCCTCTGGCAATGTCCCCACAACCCATTCCCCCCCATATCGAGACGGTGAGCACTGGGCGAGGGAGTTGGGCAGCTGGGATTCGGCGGTGCAAGATGCCATCGTCGCCCGGGCTGCCAAAGTCATCGGGGACCTTGATCTCTCGGTCACCACCCCTACCCCGAATTAGCCCAAAAAAGTTTTGTCTCTCCCTCTCGTTAACCAGCAAAAGGCCACGGTAATTGCGTCTTAGGAATGACGCCAGAAGGCCGGCCCTCCGGCCTAATTTGGTGAGATTTTATTTGGCGAGGCATTTACTTGTCGAGTCATTAGGGGTACCTGGAGAACCATAATATCCAGGCGACATGGCTTGATTCCGTCAGGCTCCTTCATCTATCGATAACGTCATCGGCCGGGCAACGTCAATCCACGATCTAAGTGATCTGTGACATTTATGTGCATTACTGTTTCTATAGACGTTAAGGGTGTTTATAACAGTGCAGTCCGAGACGCCACCTTTTATGTTCTTGAGGAAGTAGGAGCAAGCGGTCAGGTACACTTCCGAATTCAGAACCTTTGGTAAAAAAGGTCTGTTCTTGTAGACATGGCGGATGATTCAACACTGAAGCACCTCGTCTGTGGTGGTTCGTTCCCTTCATGTCTTATCCATTGCTGCAATTCTAGATCTGTCGAAAGCCCGACATCAAGCTTTTCCCGTCATGTACTGTGCAACAATCTCGGGAAGCAATGGAAGCACAAGATCTCTACAAGATGCTTTCAAAGCTGCCAAGGATGTCTCCAGACTCTAGCTTCACAAGGGAATGCAGGGTCTGCTCTCGTTTACGTTCATTCCTTAATGGGGATCGCTCTTTGTTTTCTGGTATAAATTGAAGCCTTTTATACTAAGCTACTTTTTGGCGGCCGTTGCGAGCACTTTAGGTACATGTTACACGGACAGCAGCCACTGGTTGTCAAGTTTAGTGGTCTTTAAAAATACCAGAAAGAACGTAAGCACAACTGTTCGACATTGAACCTAGGCTGTGGAAAGTTTCGAACAGGACGCGTGAAGTTCAAGTTAATGTCCCAATCGTCAGCAATTAAGAGGCTAAAGATGCCATGAAACGTATAATCACCTAAAAATATCATGTTGTGACGGCTGAACTGTTTATCTACTAACAGATTTGGGACACATTCGGATAGCGGACCTGCGAAATTGCGCAAAGACACAGAGGGAGAACATGTTGGAATAGAAAAGAAGCAGGAACATAGGCACATAGTGAGAATATATTGGGAAAGAAACGAAGAAGGAATTGACATTGCCTTTCGATTATACAATCACGAAATATTTCTGGGGAAGATGGGGATGTCGGCATACTTAGTGAGAGCTATACAACTAGGTTAGGAGAAGCAATGTTTGAAGCATGAGATCGAAAGCTTCAGCATCTGGGTGTAAGCGTGAGGTTGTATGAAATGGCAAGTGCTATGGATGGTTCTCCTTCCGCCGTGTAGCTGTCGTTTGTGTGGACGGTTCTCACGATGTACAGCAAGTTCTCTTGTTCTAGAGCTGTAGTAGGCACGACTGGGCGCAGGTACGCAGCTGCATCAACATTTTATCGTCATTCGCTCACAGGCAACGTGCAGGTCATTCGAATGGGCAAAGTGACACCCCCGACACGTACAATCAATCACCTTAGTTCCGCCTAACACACTGGTCAGCATGCTCGTCGTTTGGACTCCTGGACGCACTTGTCTTCACGGCACAGCGTGCTCCGGTGACCACTCGACAAGTTGCGGAAGAGGTCGCCGAAAGGCACCGGCCTACGGTCACCACAATCTCGACCACCTAATTCAAGAAGGCGTCCTGGAGGGGCGGACCTTCAGCTGTTCGCTGCCACCAACATTGACTCTTCGATAGACCTTGACCCATTCCCTCAGCCAATGAAGTTCTCTCTCTCTCTCTCTCTCTCTCTCTCTCTCTCTCTCTCTCTCTCTCTCTCTCTCTCTCTTGCCGGCCGGGCGCCACCGTACCTGCCTCGCCCACACCCTCAAGGTAAATTTTCCGCAAAGGCATTTATGATACTCGGTATTCAACCGGTCTCCCCACAATGGAGCGGTAACAGCGGCTGCTGTAAAAAATATTTCATGATGCATTGGTGCATACTTAAGATGGCTTGAGCGCCTAGTCGTTCTCCCTCGCGAATTTGATGCTAGGCCTGATGAGACGCCTTGCTCTGGCTTCAGAAGTTCACAGCATGACACCTCTCGCACGCTCATCGTACACAGTGCTAAACGTGCCTAGCGCTCTAACCACCGCAGTGATCATATTTGCTCGCTTGAGCAGGAGCACTGGCTGCCTGTCGCTCTATTAGTTTTCCACTATAGTTAATTGGTCGCACTTAGCACAGGACCGTGATAATTGGAGATCTATGGGAGAGGCCTTTGCCTTACAGTGGGCGTAGACAGGCTGATGATAATGACGATAATTATTATGGCAGTATTGGCATTTTGTCGCCGTCATCTCCACTCCGTCCTCTTTTGCCGCCCTGCACTCAGCCCACACTCCGTTTTACAACTCGTATAGCGGCGATGGCAGTCACAGGACCCTTCGAGACGGCGTGCGACGGGTGCATCATCAGAGGCAGGTGGCGAACCGCGCTTCGACCTGGCGTCTCCCTAGCAACGTTGGACGCAGAGCGAAGGCAGCGTCACTGCAGCCACGCGCTCTTTCCTGTCTGCTCTGCCGCTTCTGTTGACGGATGTACCGCGAAAATGTTTGTCGACACGCCCATTTCAATTTCCATTTTTCCTCCATTTCATTGAAACTTTCAGACAGTAACCTTCTGTGAAGACGGACTCAAGGGACCGTGAAGATTTGCAAGGTATTCCCAGAAATTCGCCTTAAGGAGACCTTTTTTGCATTGTGCATGTCACAAGAGAGTAACAGTGTTGTTTATTTATTTATTTATTTATTTTAGTACCTCAAAGGCCTGAACGACAGGCATTACATGAGGGGTGAGCTCAAAAGAAAAATCACTGGCAAAAAAAACCACGCGAGATATTAACAAAGCATTTGACAAACAATTGATTTGAAAAACTGCAGGGGAGGGCGGGTCACAAGTGGAGAAAAAAAATAAAAAGGCGGAAGGAGTGGTAAAAGTTTATGCAATACACACAGAATAAAAAATTCACAGGTGAAAAATCACGCGAGACATGAACGAACTTGACAAGCAATTGATTTAAAAAGTAGGTAGGCGGGTCACAAGGGGAAAAATAAAGAGCAAAAGCAATTAAGAAGAAGTTGAAGATGCCATAAGAAGGATCAAAGCAATTTTTAAGGACATGCAGATAATCGACAACGTGCTATCGGGGAGAAAGAAATGCACGAAACTAAGCGAAGTCAATCGGCTGGCATTTTTAACAGCGATTGCCTGAACTGTACTGTATCTCTAATCTGCGCCAGTTCCTGCGGGAGATCGTTCCAGTCTTTGGCTGTGCGAATGAAAACAGAGTGTGCAAATGTAACGGTTTTTGGCCGCGTATACGATACTTGGAAAGTGTTTTTGCTTCGGCTAGAAAAACTTGCGCGACGTATGACGTATTCGTTAGGTGACAGTGTGTAATAATATTTATGAAAGAGTGCTAGTCGGGCAAGCTTTCGGTGGTGACTTAGAAGTGGAAGAGAAGCACGCTGTTTTAGCTGGGTTACGCTCGTAAAAGATGAATAATCTGAAAATTCAAACCTGACTGCACGATTTTGCACTGCTTCCAATGCCTGAACAAGGTACTTTTGGTGGGGATCCCAGATAGCGGCTGCATATTCTAATTTTGGGCGTACTAGGGTTCTGTAGGCTAGTAATTTTAGTTCTGGAGGGGCCAGTTTTAAATTGCGTTGGAGAATACCGAAGAGTTTTGGATGCTGCAGAAACGACAAATTTAGCATGAACGGACCAGGTCAGATCATTTGTTAGATGTACACCTAGGTATTTGTACGAGTTAGTAGGTTGGAGTACCGAACCGTGGAGGGAGTAATTGTAATTTAGTGGGTTTGCGCGTCTATGGAAAGATATGGTTTTGCATTTCAGAACATTTAGCGACATTTGCCACTCGCTACACCAATTTTCAATAGCTAAAAGGTCTCCTTGTAAGGTTAATTGATCGTCGCGGCTATTTATTCTGGTATATATCACACAGTCGTCCGCAAAAAGCCGAATTGTATTAGTTACTCGGGAAGGAAGGTCATTGATATATATTAGGAACAGAAGTGGTCCGAGTACAGTGCCTTGTGGCACTCCAGAGTGCACTTTGGTAGTATTGGAAGCAGTGTTGTTTACGACTACATATTGTTTTCTATTAGTAAGAAAGTTACATATCCAGGCTAATACAAATGAATCAAGGTTCAGTTGTTTTAATTTATGCATCAAACGACGATGAGGAACTTTATCAAATGCCTTTTCGAAGTCCAGAAATATTGCGTCGGTTTGAATGTTATTATCAAGGTCTGTATGCAAATCATGAAGGAATGTAGCGAGCTGTGTTTCACACGACAATCCTTTCCGGAAGCCTAGCTGTGACTGATGTATGAAATTGTTGTTTTCTAGGTGATTTATCACATTTGTAAAAATGATATGTTCCATAATCTTTGAGGGAATGCTGGTTAGCGATATTGGACGATAGTTACGTGGCGAAGATTTGTTACCACTTTTAAAGATTGGGACAATTTTTCCGAGTTTCCATTCCCAAGGTATATGGCCAGATGATAGTGATTGGGAGAACATCATTGTCAATAATGCGCTTGTCACATCTATTGTGTTTTTAAGTATTTTTGATACGATGTTATTGGGGCGGGCCCCGCAGCTGAAGAATTCTTCAAGCTTTTGATTAGGTAGGTGATTCCGTTGGTGTCAATTGTAATGGGGGGCATATTATTCTGAAAGACAGTGTGGTCTGCTGGGAAGGTAGTGGTGCGCTCTTTCGTAAACACGGAACAGAATACGTCATTAAGTATGTTTGCGCAATCTTTATCGCCTAGCGTTTCGTCTGAGTTGCCGGATAAAATTATTGAAGAAGAAGTGGACGGAATCATGGTTCGCCAAAACTGCTTGGGGTTAGTCTTGAGCATGTTAGGTAAGCTGACGCGAAAAAACTGATATTTGGCAGTGCTAATTGCTTTTTTTACTTCTATTTCCGCCTTGTGGTAGGATTCCCATGCTGACTTCTGCTTTTTCTTCCTTGCTGTTCTAAACAGGCGTTTTTTCTTGCCTATCATTCTTTTAATTGTCTTAGTGAACCAAGGGGCTGATGGTTTTTCTTTGATTGTGATTGTTGGTATGAATGTTTCACTCAGTTCTGTTATTTTAGATGAAAGAAGATGCCAGTTCTCCTGTACAGATCGGTCATCGAATCCTTCTTTGAAAGAGTGGTAGAACTCTTCCAGTGCCGTGTTAATAGCTTCATAATTCCCCCGATCGTAGAGTTTGATTCGTTTGTTTCGGGATTTTTCAACTATAAGGTGCGTTGTAAATGTTGCTAGAATAACTTTGTGGTCACTTAATTCCTGCAGGTATAAGACCGATTGCAGGCTGCTTGGGTCCGACAACAGTATTAGGTCCAGAATGTTGGATGTGGTTGCTGTTTCTCTAGTAGCCTGTGTGATCACTTGAGTTAACTGATAGTTTTCCAAGCAGTTTAGAAATTCATTACATTCTGAATGTGGATAGGTGGTGCAGTTATCTCGCCAATTAATTTTTGGATAGTTAAAATCACCTACGAGAATGAAGCTACCTTTTGGAAATTTTTTGTGTAGGAGGTCAAGGGCGTCGTTAAGATGGGTGGGGAAATCGTCATCTGGCTTAGGGGGGCGGTAACACACACCAAATATCGTAGTGCCTCGAGGGCTTTCGCACGATATCCAGAGCGCTTCAAGGGGGCAGTTTATTTCAATTTTAGAGTGACGGACAGATTTTTTTACTCCTATTAACACACCCCCACCACGTTGCAGTAATCGGTCATGTCGGTAGACCAGAAAGTTCGGGAGCGTTGGAAAGATTTCGGAGTCGATAATAGCGGGGGATAACCAAGTCTCAGTCAGCACGATGATGTCGCATTCCGAAGTCTGTATTAGGTCAGTTATCTCATCACGTTTGGGCATGATGCTTCGAATGTTAGTGTAGAAAATAGAAAAGGATGAACAAGAATTTGCACGGGCTGGCTGGTGTAGCTTAGGATTTGGTTGCGCTTGAGATGACTCTTTTCTTTTCGCCTGATTCGGTGGTAGCTATTGTGTAGACGATACGGTCTCCTTTACTTGGCTAGTGGTAATATCGTAGTAGATTGTTTTTTTCCCGATCAGTAGTTTTTTGTGACGCAGTTTGAAAGGGGCGTTGTTCTGGCGCGCAAATTGAAGCAGCTCTTTACGTATGAAACGTGTAGCATTGCAAAAGTCCTCACCAACGCTGTAGGGCGTATCTTTAACTTTGACGCCTTTAGATAACACCGTTTCCTTCGTTTTGGAATTCGTGAGTTTAACAATTATTGGTCGTTTTTTTTTTATCTTGAGGCTTTCCGATGCGGTGCGCTCTTCTATTTCGTGAGGCTCAAGAGTTACTTCGAGATGCTGGCTACAAATATCTGTGATAAGTTTTTCGTCTTAACCATGAAATTCGTCATGTCTGAGTCGTCTTAACGAGAGTTTACCGTATATCGGCGAGAACGCGAGGGCCCTTTCGTGTATATACTGCTACTGCTCCCGTGGAAGCCACCCCACTCGCCCTTTACTACCACACGCTCCGGTTCACATTGCTCCGAAGTGTATACACATCGCGGAAGGGACGCTGCACACAGAAGTGAAACACACAGACGGCCACTGGTTGTTTTTTTTCGAAATCATGAGCCAACGGCTCAATCGTCCACGTTGTTCGCAGTGGTCCCGCTCGGTTGGGTTCTGACAGCGCACGCTGGAACTGTTATCTTTCCCATTTCGTTCCCCTTTTGGGCTATCACGTAGTGCCGCGCAGCATGCCGACATTTAAATCGCTGGCAACGTGGCGTCAAGTGTAGTACGTATTCTTCGAACGAGCTAGATCAGAAAACGTTGAGAATATAGCACTCACCTGCTCATTTCCTTGCTTCGTCACATGTCCGCCTCAACCTGTGGTACCATCTTTTCCAGCTCGTAGTCCGTCCACCTACCTGAAGGTCTCTGGAAAGATGACGAAGTCGATGGGAAGCCCGCTGCCGAAAACTGCTGGCCCACTTGCTTTTAAAGCAAAGCTTTATACTGCTTTCGTCCAGTGGTTTCACGGAGGGTGCGCAAGTTGACCTTTTGACCGGAGACACACCCCCGGCGACACACCCCTCGAAACGCATCGCGTGATTCTCCGGCGCTGCGCACAACGCCACGTTGTCAGTCGCTCTGCGCAGCACGATCGGCGGCCGCCGCCGCCGCTGCGGCCGATCCGCTGATTGACCACCCCGCAGCCTCCCATGCATGCGCCGTTGGGTCGTCTCGGGCTGCGTGACTTGTCTCGCGCGCGGTGAAGAGGAACGGCGCGTTCGCCGTGAAGGAACGCCGCGTTCGCCGCGCCTCCTTCTGTGAGCGTTGCGCGGGACCGAACGGCTTTGAGGCGTGGTCGGCAATGAAGCTAAACCATAGGTTAACCAAGCGAAACCAAGACTCAACCAGTCTAAGCCAAGCTTTTGCTAATTGCATATCCAAAGTTTGCTGAGCTAAGCCGCAAACATTTTTTCCTACGTAGCACTTCCCGCTGTGCGAATTCTGCGTTGCTCCGAGCAAAGCGCTGTACCACATGGTACCGGAGTGATGGGGAAACCAGATTCCTACAATCCCGCGCCTTTTCTGTGCACAGTGGAAGAAGGGGATCCCAGCTCCGGGCCGCTTCCAACGGAGTCTCCAACGGAGGAGCCCAGCACACATTTTGATCCTCGCAGCAAAGTATATTCTCTCCCTCTCTCTCTCTCTCTCTCTCTCTCTCTCTCATTGTGCATTGCAAACTACAGACCATCGCCCTGCTCTTGTATTAGGTGGCGGTGCGCTTCAAATCAGATAAAAACCTGCGGCTACACTTTAATATTAAGTGCGAATGCACTTCTTAAACGACCCTGAACCTGCGTCCACCGGCGATGTCCCCATAGCATACCCACGTGGGGGATTGGCCAGGAATCTCCTCGTCTTCCTTGGCAACGGGGGGAGATGGGCGCGCGCTGCCTGGCCGCTGACATGGCACATACCCACGTGGGGGATTGGCCAGGAATCTCCTCCTCTTCCTTGGCAACGGGGGGAGATGGGTGCGCGCTGCCTGGCCGCTGACATGGCACATACCCACGTGGGGGATTGGCCAGGAATCGGGCGTGAGAAGGGCTAATGCACCCGCTTAAAGGAGTACTGACACGAAATTTCAAAGCTGAGATCCGCTCTAGCAATCAAGTACAACGACAACACAAATAGGTGTCTGTGAATAAATGCATCTTTCTTTCTTTGTAGTTGTGTGTGTGTGTGTGTGATCTCTCTTTCGCGAACATTACCGAACCGCGCAAATTCAACTCGTGCATTCGCACTTTCACATTCTTCCCCTCGGGGAAATGCGGGGAATTTTTTTTATTATAGGCCGAAGAAGCTGCCTAAAAATTTGCAACGCAATGGGATGAAAAAAATGGCATTAGTACAATAGCGTCGAGGTATACGCAACAGCCTGAATGAAGTCAGTTTCATCTGCGCTGCGGCTAGACGGCTCGAGCAAGGCGACACTGTGGTGTGCAAGCGAGGAATTTCGAAATGTCAGACCGAGTGGCGGGGAACGCTGGAAATTATGCGAGACGGTGGGTCTTTAGTCGCGCTTTGTGTCCTTTAATTAGGATTCGCTTAAGCACGCCCGTGAGCTACCGACGTGAGATGAGCGAGGGGTTAGTTCAGGCAGGCGCAACATGGGTTGAAGGCGGAGCCGATTCATTGCAGGCACGTGGCTCAAAACATCTGTAGGTGAGCTGTAGTTGGTGAAGTGATACCTTGAGCAGAAAAAAACAGCCTGAAGAAACGTATCAGGCACACAGCGTTTGTATTTTCTCTTCGCCTGCTACTTTGCACGCTTTCTCCGAGAGGCAAACATGACTGACCACTGTTATGACTCGCGTAAACCTCCTACAGCGACTCTCTGGCAGCTGTGGCTGCGCCGCTATAAATCAATTAACCGTCGAACGGAGTCTTAATTTGCCCAGCGGCCTTTCGCCGTAATCTACTCAAACGCAGCGAGGCAACCTATAGTTTAGTTTTGTTTGCCGTGGAAGCAGTCTTGTGCATTTAAAGAGTTCTGTTCTCCTCAACTGTAACAACCAACCTAATGAAGGAACAACCTGCATGTCACTTCTGGGAGGGCGGCGTTTTCTTGGAGGTGTTCGTACTCCTTCAAACCAACTGAGTGGGCACTAATTTCACGGGCCCGCTAGCACGAAATCACCTTTAATAAGCAGCACGGGTCCTCAGTTACAGTCTCTGCACAGGAACGTTGGTCTTTCTGCAACAATTACTTATCAATGTCCAAGCCGATTCGACAGCCACACTTCCATTTCTTTTTGAGAGGTGTGAACAAAGCGTAACTGGGGAAAAATTCTGGGCCATCTCCACTAACGTGAAAGCAGTGGAGGGGTGAAGGATCCAGTGTAAAAGTGCATTCTTGGCGCCTTGGCGTTTTTGCAACAGAGATGAAACCATCGGGGGTAGAGGTATACAGCTTTGCTGTAAAAGTCTCTTGTCTTTGAAGCACGAAGCTCTCTATTCCGAGGCGTAAACGAGTGTCTCGGTGTTTTTTTAGTACGCGTTACGTTCTAACACGAGGCGTAAAGTTTTCCGCTGTTTTAGCATCGTGACTACATGAAACGACGATTACGACTACGACGACGACGACGACGACGACAGGAGACGCCAACAGCCCCAGCCCCTAAAAGATATCGGTATTGCCTGGAAGACGAGTTGTCTTCCTGTTATTACCGCTATGAATTAGAATCATGCGTAAACGTCCTATTGTTTCCAACTCGCCGTACCCTCACCCCACAGAGAGGTGAGTCGCAGTATAAAGGGCACATTTCTTGCGGTTTGGCGGCTACATTGTTGCGCTCTCGTGTTCACTCTCAACCTGTATTTCCACCCCGTTTTTACACGACAAGATTCCTAAGGCTGCGCTTAAAGTTATTTCTCTATTTCTGCTGCAGCCTACGCCCTCATGTGTGCCTTAGCCTCAACAGTTTTCATCAATTTTGTTGAAGATTTTACAGTCAAACTCACACAACTACAGAAGAACTTTTTTTCCTGGTTTATAAAAAGCATCTGCTAACTGGTGGGACGGCTACACGAAGAGTTCCGTCGTTCATTGATTTTTTTTTTTTTTTTTGCAGCGAAGCTGTATATGACCAGGATCCTGGCTTTCTCTTCCGGATGCTACGATGTAATCGCCGCCACCCTTTGCCTCCTCCCCGCCGCCGCCGCCATGCCTCTTTCGCAAGTTTTATACCCCTGGCCACACGCCTCTTTCCCAACTTGCGCATATCAGCTGATAACGGTGCTGGCTCCGTTACCAGTAGTTGCACTTTTAACTCGCTACGGGGCGAACGCATGTTGTTCGTTCGGAGGAAGAAGAGCGGGAACTGAAGGAGCTTCGGCGAGCATAGAAGCGCGAATGGGAGTGAAAACAATGGAAATCTGCTGCCGAAAAATGTGCAGCTGCCGCCATTGCAGCCTCAAGTTCCAGCCTCATCGAGTAGCTGCGAATCCTTCCGGGATGAAGAGCTACTTACCCGCGGGCAACCCCGACGTGAACCAGTAACGATAATATATAAATTCGCCATACCAAAATCCCACCATAACGAACCGACCATAGCTGCAGCTTTTTTGTGTTTACATCTTCGAGGGCTCCTGGAGTGACATTTTTGCCGGTGTTGTTCCTGTCCAGCTTCAAAGGCTCCCAGAGCGACGTTTCAAGCCGACGTCTTTCACGTGTTAGCACGCGCACATCACCGGTTGCTCCATTATGCCTGCAATGGGTAAGGGGGGGGGGGGGGGGGGGGGGAGCGTCGCAATGCGCAGGCAGGCTTCACGCGCTCACCGTCGACATACCCGTTCCGCTGACGGGAGATTTTGACGTGGACGTCTTACGGCCCGATGCAACTAGACCGCTGCCCTCCGTGGTCGAGCGGTTTGGGTTTGCGTTTTACTCAGACGATTAGATGCCTACGATGTGGAAGGGAAACCGGCACCTCATGTTTGTCCCCTAGAATAAAACTGTTGTCCTCCAAAGTTTCATTCAATTTCAGCTGATTACACCAATCGTGAATTACAAAAAACATGCTTTGTTTCGTGCACTCCTTGCACTTGCGCCCGGCTTCACTGCACACCCTTCTTTACATAGTGGAATTGCACTAATTTTGTTTTGTTTTTAAAGACCATAGTCTTTCTTGGGCTACTTAAACCCAGAAATTTTGGTCCGCTCCTCTCCTTGCGCCAATCCTGCGGAGGAGGTGATAACCATGCAGGCGTGTGCGCGTATGCGATGTAACCCGCTTGCGCACAAATCACTTAGCGACACAGTGGTTTCTGGCGCCCCTTACGCGGTTTTCTAGTCTCAGACGACAACTACTTAGCGTTCAATCTGGTGTGGTTTATGATCTTGTGCACAAGCCTCTTTATGTTCCAGCAGTCTTCCTAGAAACCACACCTCCCTAGACATGTAGTCTGCATATAGTGCTACTACTCTACGCAATTTAACGGGCAGTATTTTTTTTTATTCAAGCTTTTCGGCAGTTGGTACGGGGCAAGTCACGGGCTTACGTGTACGGAGATTTCGAAAGCAGTGCTTCTGGCACGGGCAACTGAGACGGGACTTTGGAAATCGTGAGCTTTCGTGCATCACCCATTCAGACCACCTTGGGATCCTCGATATGCACCGACATCTCGACGTACGGGTATTTTAGCTTTCTCCTTCATCAGGAAGTATACGGCGGCAGTAAAGTTATGACCGTGCTACATTGAGGCACGCCAATTTTAGGAGTAAAATAAACTGTTGAAAAAGAACGCCAAGTCGGGCACACGTATGAAAGGGTGACAAACATGCATATTTCTCTGTCTACCTTCCTGTTTGTGTCCCCTTTTAGCGCTATTTTTGTACGCTACGATATACGTGTGTGTATGTGTACCGGCATTCTGTGCCGCACGTTTATTCCTAGAAATACTGAATGGATAATTAAGTCAACGTGCCTAAAAACTACCATCTTTCCTGAAAAAAAAACAGACTATTGGGCCTGAGGAGTATTTAAACTGTATGACCGCCTTGATATTTTGTAATGGAATTTTATTACCTTTTCTTTACAACTAAACGTACAAGGTGCCGATAACTATAGGCTTTCGCTAAACTCGTTTCTATAGAAAATTGTGCGGCACAAAATAAGCCGTAAACCTGTAACTCTTTTTTTGCGAAGAGCGTTCATTCTAAATGAAACGACGTGTGGTTTGTTGTTCTTTTTTTTTCCTCTGCCAAAAAATAAAATTTGTATTCTTCCGGGAAATTGTATGCCCTTTTTCCGAAGCATAGACGACGTTGGAAGGCGCCGCAGAATAGACGAGGTTGGAATTAAGGCGCCGTGCAAATATAACTACAAGCAATCTTCGCGCTGCTGTTGCGTGGCTCGTAACGTTTAAAGAAAGAATAGCAGTTTGCGAAGAGACAGAAAAATATCCAGCGGCTTTTATGTTCATGCTTGATGTAAACAACTTTATATGCGAGGTGAAAACGAAGCCGAAGCAGCTGCGTGGCATCCAAAGCTGACGAGTGATCGCGAAGAAGTCTGTACGGGTTCCTGCGCAGCGGGTGGAAGTGGCTGGTTGCTGTTGTCGGACACCTGAAAGCACAAGACGGAAACATCTTTACAATATGAGCGCTCCACCCCCGCACTTCCGTTGCAGCAACACAAATTTAGAAAAGAAAAAAACTTTACCACCTCTTTCTAAAGAAAGTTGAGAGAAGTGCTGAAGCTTTCGGACTTCAAAACTTCGACAAAAGTGCGTCAAACCGTCGCTAAAAGTGGATCCAACCTTCAAAGACCCAAATCGCAAACAAAGAACTAACCAATGCGACGATTTTTCGCGCACTAAGTAAACGCATCTATATACGATTTGAAGGTATACTGATACGTGGCTTGTGAGCTAAAGGAGCCACGAAGACAAAATACGAGTTGGGTTTATTAGAAAAGACTGCTTGGTCCCGATAACAATGATACCAATATCATCGCAATCTTCGAACAAATAACGGAGGCATTAAAGGGAAGCTGAAGCGCTTTCCAAAAAAATTGAGTTAGATGAACAGTTCTGTAGTTTCTTGCGCGCTGATTCCGAATATCACATTGAAATTTATCGTACATGAGTCCAAGTGGCATTTATCTTGCAAAAAGCGCGGCCCCGTTTGAAAGACGCGCGCTTTTCGTCTTTTGACGCCCCTGATTGGTTGCGCCCGTCATGACGTC
Organism: Haemaphysalis longicornis; assembly: GCF_048455015.1. NCBI lineage: Eukaryota > Metazoa > Arthropoda > Arachnida > Ixodida > Ixodidae > Haemaphysalis > Haemaphysalis longicornis. The sequence goes on from NW_027526295.1 coordinate 98,159,257, forward strand.
AAAGGAGGACACCCTTCGGCCGCGCGGGTTGTCGGAAGCATTGCGAACGATCGCACGGTTGCCTTTGCGGCAATTTAGCTTGCAGTTTAATTTTCGCACATGACTGGAAGTTTGTTTTATATATTTCCCGTGCTGTTGGTTCAATTATCTTGGAGCTTAAATTTGCTTTACACAACAGAGAACCCCAAAAGCAGTGACTGTGACGTCGACTAGTGGGTTCCATCAAAATATTTTTGAATTAGGCAACCAGCATAGGGGGATTTTATACCTTATGTTAATATTAGGTACTGCCTTAACTGTTTCTTATTATACAGAAAACCATTTATGCCGAAGATTAATGGGCGTTTTATAAAGAATCTACCAGCGAAAAGCACTACGTGCACTGCGGGAAAAAATAGCGTTCATGCGCTGTAAACGTATATGCGAGACACATCTTGCCGGTACACGCATAAACCAACAAGCAGACTCTGCTTCCGCATTTCCTTTGTTCGTTGTCGCCCACCATACTCATCCCCGTACACAGACCCACACGCGCGCGCCATTTCGGCAGCAGCGTTACGGCGCCTCCGCGATTGCTAGCTGCACTTCGATGAGTGGCGTCTTACTGCTTCACATGCATTTATTCTGAAAACACTGCAGCATACTAGTGCCTGCTCAGCATTATTGGCTGTAGTAGGGCTTGATTTTCGCTTGTGCGTTGCGCATTCTGCTACAATATTACGGCCACCTCATCATAATTCACAGACCAGTCGGACAAGGCAGTTACGTTGTAGTTACGTTACTTTAGGTAACAATCACCAAACGTTTGGGATAATGAATCGTTGGCCTGTTTCAGCATCTCTAGATTTAAGCATTTACCGCGCTAGTCGGACAAAGCCCGTATATATTTACTGGTCACTCCTAATTTTTTTAGTCTCGTCGTAATATATATCGACTATTATTGGCGCACATTTGAGGTTCAGCGGCAACAAGTGCTTGCCAGGTTATAATATGCAGCCACACGGAATCTTGGGCAAAAAATTAGGCCCTCGCAGTCAACACAAATTATGGCACGGTGGTGATTCGGAGTGGTGTTTTTTTTTTTAATTCCAGACAAACATCACCTTATCGTGACATGTATACTTGCAAAATAAGTAATCTGGTTGTCTTGGTTCTTTTACTTTGTAGGAATACTATTTACCTTTTAGCCGGGAGAGAACTTCGATCAGGATTGGCCCCTTGTTTTAGTTTCACCAAAAAATTGTTTTTTTTAACTGTCCTGAGACCATAGGGAAAGAACACCGACGCGTTTAACGAAACAAGTATTTCCTGAACAAATGTGACTTGGTTTCTGGAATGGAACAAAACATCCCCGGCCAAAGTACAGCAGTATACCCCATCCTTCCAAATTTAGAATATAATGTGAACATTCACGTCCGTAGCATAAAAAAAAACCGCATTGGAGCGGTTTACAAAGTATTTAACGTAGTGTAGTATATTCTCTGTCATCAAGCACAGCCACCTCGGCTGTCGCTTCCGTATGTTATCAAGCATCCCGGCGTGGCATTATTCTGCTTAGGATACGGCATGATAACGTATGCCTAGTTTGGCGTTCGTGCATACTTTTTGAACACGAAAATTGTACAAACGAGTGCTATCAACCCCAACAACAAGTATCATTCACAAGGAAACACGGCGAAAAGAGCATGGCCGAGGCGGCCGATCCGGCCGGAAGTCCAGGTATGACGTTTTTCAGCCGGTTTTCGCCCGCGCTCTTCGGTCTTCCGGCATCGCGCGGCGAGATGGGGGCGGGGCATCGGGCCACATTTGTTTGCTCATTGCGCCGCTTCTATTGCATGTATTGCGAAAATATTTCGTACACATGAACTATTCAATTTGTACTTGCTGCTAGTCAACTTTTCTTTTAATTCTAAAACCGCTTCACCTTCCCTTTAAGGAAAACGTGTGAAGCAGTCACGACCCCCTAGCCAATTTCCCGCAACTTTTCTATGACGTCACGGAACCTCGTTTGTGCGATTGGCGGCCGCCTAACTTATCTGTCGCGACGACACACGACTGGACGTCTGTAATGGGATATCTAGTTCCATTTGACCGCGCATCACTTGAATGCTAACGTGCAGTTAACGCACTGAAAATTAAGTTTTATTGTTGGCCCGTGTGACGTCATTCTTGCTCATAACACGTCACTGTGGCGCAAAATTTGAAAGTTTTTAAATACTTCTTGCTTTTTTTTTCGTTAAAAAAACATCTTTTGGGGCTGTAATGGAACTGAGTGAGATACTGAGTCCTAGTTCTTTCAAATTACGCGAAGTTGTATTTTCTCTCCATGGCTCCTTTAAAGGTATATACTATTGCACCCTTCCTTCGTGATCGATGTGTGCATTGTCTTATCTAGAACCGTTCCTTTTTCGTGATTATCAAGTGACCGTTTTGACACAATGGAAGCCCGGTTCCACGCACGCGCAGTGTGTCCGGAGATCTTATCAGAGCTTTTCGGTCGACCAAACGGTCTATGGAGAAAAAAAGCATTAGTTGTATGACAGGACGCGATTGGTCCCACTAAGCAAACTTTCGCTTTAGAATAAACGAGCCATTCCGTTCTGTGAATGTGGATGACCAGCGAAGCTTTTTGCCACACGACATAACGGTGACACACAAGATTTACGTGAAAGGTGTCAGCCAGTTTTAATTTTCTTGGGTGTTGACGTCGGACATTGCTAAGGAAAATACACAGGTATACAGTCCGTTTCATGCTGAGCATTCGCGATACGCTTGGCTGTCCATCAAGACGTTTTCCTCCACGCAGAACAAAACTGCGTGGAACCATAGGTGCACCCCACGCTTGGCCCACTTCATTAAATTATTCTATCAAACAGGTGTATGAAACCTGCGGCCCGCAGGGTAGCATTATGCGGCACCCGGCCTGACGTCAGAACCCTCCCTTCCCTTGTCACTTCCTATCTCAAAGCCTACATGCCAGTGTTGACCGAAATGGGGTTTGAAAGAAACAAAGAGCGATCGCCACGCGGATCGTATAGGCGGGTCAGTTGGTATACATATTTCTGAGATTAACAGCGCGGAAGAACGGGACAAACAGAGGAGTAGACTAACACTCCTGTTACAGTGGCGGTCCCAAGAGGGCAGGGGTCGAAGGGGGCGATCCCCCCCCCCTCAAAGAGGTCCTCAGCTTCTTATTTTTAGTTTTTTTAAGCATTCCATTTGCGCGAGGTTAAATCCAACTTGTGCGAGGCCGCAAACGTGTTGCGACCGTCCGAAATGCGGGGCTCGAACCAGCCGTTGCACCGCCTAAGGGGCACCAAAAACCACTCTGTCGCTAAGTGATTTGTGCGTTCACACGGCATACGCGCACACGCCTGCATGGTTATCACCTCCACCGCAGAATTGGCGCAAGAAGGAGAGAGGTTCTTTATTCGCCCCCCCCCCCCCCAAAAAAAAAAAAAAAAACAATTCATGGGACCGCTGCTGTCATGTTAGCCTACACCTCTATTTAGCCTACGCGCCGTTAATCTCACAAACGATCGCCCTAGTCTCGACCTCCTGCCGGATAACAATTCCTACACCACTCATGACTTGGAAATTACAGAGCATACAGAGACAGTTGCAGAAGACTTCCATTGCCCCACCCACAGCTAAGAAACAGAGAAGAATCCACGCTTAGTTTTGTGCAAACGAAGACACATCCCACCCAACACTGATGCGCCTAATTTTCCCAAATAAACGCAAAGCGAACTCTGTGCGCAGTCAGGAACGCTCCAAGAATGCACCTAGAACCCTGATTTGCCACCCCCGCCCTCTCCCCATTCCCCCGAGCAGTGAAAGACACAGCTGTCTATGCTCCTGTCTTCGCGATCAGCTCCTGCCAGTTGAGATAATGGTGGCGGCCAGGACGGCGCATGGCTATACCTGTAAGAAGGCTCCACTCCCTCAAGCCTCTGCTGAATAAAGAAGTTTTACTCTCTATATCTCCTTTTTTTTTGCACAGGTCCAAAAAATGGGACCAAACTTCAAACTTCAACCTGTCTGAAATGATTGAGTTGAAATAATGTCTGAGTAAATAACTAAGTTCAAAACCAAAGTTGGGGACACCTCGGTATGGGATTCGAACTCGGGACCTCCGGAACGCGAAACGAGCACGCAAATCGAACACCACGCGGATTCATAGCCTAGCTGATAAAGGAGGACCCAGTGAATACGTCATCGTCTTCGACTCAGAAACGTCTCTTAGAGCCACGTACTGTGGTCTATGGGAGTAATTTGGGCGTGCCAATGGCATAATTAGCAATTAAACCACCCGCAAAACACGGTTCCGGTAGCGTAAACGAAGGCTATGAAGTGGGATGGCCAACGGGGAGCAGAATAATAATGCGCGATGG
>NW_027526295.1:98163750-98223750 GCF_048455015.1 Haemaphysalis longicornis
GCCTCTAGGGTGCCAGGACGCAAGCACTCTACCTCGGTAATTTCAGGAAAAAGTCATCCCGCAAACAACAGATGCCGCCACCACCGTAACAAATTGCCACCATCCCAAGAACATTGCGGCCTTTGTCCTGCAGCGGGCGTAGATAGGCTGGTGGTGGTAATGATGATGATGATGGTGGTGAACATTGCCTAGGACAGCGACCACCTGTAACGGAAAGTATTTTGTGCCTGCCAAGGAGAGGTCCTCGTCCTGCATTGGACCTGAGTAGGCTGAGGTTGATGATGATGACGATGATGATTGTGATGACGATGATGGGGGTGATAGCTCATCGATGAACTAAGAAAATTCAATGGCGTCGGCGGAGGGCTCTTCAGAGCATTCTTGCGCTAGCATTCAGAACTCTTCTCTTTCCAACTTGGCTTCTCATTGCGACACGTGTGGTTCTACACAGGCTTTGTCTGACACAACCGTGCTGTTCAAATGCACTAATCAGCATACAAGGAAAGTGTCAGAGGCTTTTTCCATATCTAAAAATTGTGAAACTTGAGTATGCCAACCTTCTGTGACCTTGCTCAAAAACGAACTCTGTTATCTTGCAGAACGTTGACTTGACAAGTTGCAGGCTTCATCCCTTCTTGATTTGAACTGTTTCGACAGGGCGGTGTTTTGTGTGTATATGTTTACTTTTTCGATAAAATATTCAGTTGTGAGTGCAGCGCTCTGTTTGTAGCCTTCCTCGTCCTCGTCTTTCTTGCGTTGCTTGCTTTTTTTTTTTTATGAACCCGTATTAACTCGCCCCACTTGTCATCTTGATGTACAACCACGTCGCCACAGCGCTGCTGCTTTTCCGACTAGTCGCCCACTTCATTTTTCTGCATCTTCATGCGTGTTGTAATGCTTGAGCTCATGTGCCCCCAAGTGATCATAAATTACCTTAAACACCTGCGCCAGCTTTTTCGCGTCACAGGGGGGAGACTACAACGCAAATTGGTTGCATATTCGCGTCTCAGCGCAGCTATTTTCTTGTTCCATGAAATCGCGAAAATGTGTATAGCTTTCGATAAAATTATCTTTGTATAATAAACGCGATAGCGATAATGCGTGTGCCTGTTCAGTGTTCGGGCGAGCAGAGGTTCGGGCTACGTGGCAATATAAGCGCGCGTGCATAGAACCGGACCAACTCATCAACGTAGTCACCCCCCATCTGGTGTAGCAAGCCTTGTCCCTAGCAGGGCTGACCTCACCAGTTCACATTAAAGAGCATTCTCTCTCTCTCTCTCTAAGTGTGCATACAAAGTGTGCATATAAAGTGTACATAAATAACGTGTACTCCGCTATAAAGTGTACATATTGCGAAGAAAGTATACTCTTGTAAACGTGCGACACAGCCGTCGCGTAAAGTGCGCAGCCGCAAATATGCTTACATTGTCCGAACTAACCTATGGACGAAAATGTGGTTTTCAATGGATGTCGTCCGCGCTAGGTGATCCAGTGCGGTAGGCTAAAAAAAAGTCACGCATCTACACGAAGTGAACAATGACGAGCGGGCGAGGCACTGGTGATCGTTCTTACCGTAAATCACCCGTGAGAGTGCCTACTGCTGCTAAAACGATTTCCAATCCAATCTAATCCAATCCAATCCAATGTAAACACAAATTCAATCCAAAGCCAATTCAATCCAATGCTCCTCGCGCATGCGCACCACGGCTCTCCAGGAGCTCTCTCTCTCTCTCTCTCTCTCTCTCTCTCTCTCTCTCTCTCTCTCTCTCTCTCTCTCTCTCTCTCTCTCTCTCTCTCTCTCTCTCTCTCTCTCTCTCTCTCTCTCTAACCTTTTGTGAACCTTTTGTTCACATATGTTTTGATTTACACGGTGCTGTGCCGTGAGCACGGACGCCGGACAAGCCTCGGCCTTAACGTGCTTCGCCCCTCAAACCGTTCATTAAAACCTGGGCGGAAGTAAGGAGGGGTGGTGGGGAGGGGGGAAGCTTACAATTTACGCAATGGCCGTAGTTCCAGTCTTGCGGCCCTCCTGTTCCCACGACGCACTCAGTTGCCGCGTAGTCAACGTCGATTTGGCTTGGCATTATCTAATACGGAATCCCGGCACCTGAAACGGTAGGAAGAGCGCGAATAGAACCATGGTGAACACAATGTTCCCGCTGTAGTGTGCGTGTCGCAAGAAGTGTCGCATCCCGAATCGGCGCGCGGAAGTCTCGACGATGAAAGGCACACGCAAAGCAGCTCCGGGGTGCATCTCCAACACGTTCGCGCACATGCACCGCCGGTTACGTATCCCTCCTCGCGCCGTCGTCGGCTCCAGCAGCAGCCGCGGAGCTCACGCAGTCCTTTCGTGACGACACTGCAAAGGCTCCGACGCGAAGAGGTCGCGGGTACGGGCACAAAAGGAATTCCTTCGCGTTGGCGCCACCGGCACCGTCGCGAAAACCAAGCTGGAGTCTCCAGTAGGGCTGTAGACGGGGGAGGGGGACGTCCCTCGCTGTCGTTGCGCAGGCGAACACCGCCTCCCTCTCCTGTCGACCGTCGAACACGACGGGATCATGGCACGCACGGCAACGACGCCCGATCTCAGCCGCCGCCTCTGGGGACCTCGGAGCACGCGACGTCCGGGTACTTTGCTTCTCTTGTACCCACTACGGGTCTGTACCGTGAGGACTCGCTAATGGGCCGGCGCCCCTCTCCCAGTTCTCTCGCCCCGTTTGCTTTATCACCCCCCCCCCACCCCCCCCACCCCCCGCTCCCTTCATCGTCAACACTGTGTTTCGCTTGGTAAAACTTGCTGTTCGCCTCTGCTGCACGCAGAAGGATCTCCTTTTATTGTTGCTTTAGCAGAAGATGCAGCTTCAAAGTCGAGCCTCTGTTATACTTTTTGTTGTTGTTGTGTTGAGGCATGATTGCCTTTATCGCCTGCCCGTTTTATCGGTGCTTTTCGACATCGTCATACGTCTATTCCGGGCCTCAATTGGCCGCACCGCCCTCCGAACAGGAGCCAACCGTTTGTGGTCTAACGTAATCGCGCTAATCTGCACCGCAGAAACGAAGTTTTCGTGAACTGCACTCGAAGTGAGGAGTGGCTGCCGTCTGACCAAAACTCCCAACGAAAACCTGCCCAAGCCAGCTTTTCTGGTGATTTCTTGCTGAGACCCTCCCTTATATCTCAATCACCATCCTATGTGGTACAGGGCGGGTGAAACTAGAAGAGAAAACATGTTTAAGGGACAATGTAGACAAGAAGTATATAGGGAAGCCAGAAGGGTTCCGAGCACAATAAATGTCCCCTGCTGCCCCAAATTGTTCCTACGACACTTCTAGAAAATTGCCAGAAGTTTTATTTTAGCCTTAAGTTAACTGAGGGAAAAGCGGTGCCATAGAATGTGTCATGTTGTTGCGTTTTAAGCAACTTGCGCGCAGAGAGATTTTTCAGTGTAAAATAGCGAAGAAGTTTCTTCACTTCACCCACGATCGTAATCACCTTCAGAGAAAGTTGGCTCTCCTGCAGTGCGTTTGGGGTGGACTAGAGAAGACATCAGTAAGAGGCTGAAAGCTTCGCTTTATTAACACACGACGTGTGTGTTCACAATTATACAAAGCGGAATTATGGTCGCGGTGGGTAATCTATAAACAGTCACTAGTGAACATGTCGCTATGATATGTCAACACGAACGCAATTTGCAGGGTTAATAAATTTATCTTCACGTCTGTAGAGCAAGCTTCGTGATGAACGTAACGTCATTTTGTTGTTTCATCGAGCTACCAGCGTGTAATTTATTTTTCAAGAATCAAGACGACAAAGGGAATAAACAAATGAATATGTGGATGTGCATGCAGTACTGTTAATAAGGAAGCACTGGATGGCTCATTGAGCGAGGAATCCCGCGTAGCCATCAGAAGCCGAGAATGGCTCCCACGCGATTGCAAAGCATTCGAAAGCGCAAGCTCCCTTGGCGTTAATCAAAACAAAATTTAAGGACCACGCCGCTACAGGGGACGCAGAATCACGTGGAAAGCAGAGATTAACAGCTGTGGCTGTGAGTGCGCTGTTCGGCGGCGTGTCAAACACACCCCACTAACCTGATACAGCGGCGCAACCGTCACAATTACTCGCAGCACAAAACTGGATGGAGCACTCAGCGGCCTTCAACTGGACATTTTGCTTCCACGTTCAAATCCCATAAGAAGTGCTTCGTTGTGCTCTGAGCTTTTCTTTTTTCTTATGGATATGCATGCCCGTTCTGCACCAGCACATTTACCACTGGAACAGATCAGAAGGGAATATATCGAATATGCTACGCATTGAACAGAAAAGGCAAAGGATTCCTTCAATCCATCCCGAGTTTATGGAGAAACTTGCGTGCGCCGGTTTTAAGGGTAAATGTGGGAGACAATAACGGGCTATCGCCGACCGCTGTGTATTTTCCGAAGAGGGCGCCGTTCATTCATGCCGAAAAGACGACTGCGGCGCCATCTGAGTTAATAGTTCTGGCTGCAAGTGATTTCCCATGGTAACAGCGGCGGCTGCGAAGTTTGGAAACTTGCTGAATTCTACCACGTGCACGGAAACTGACAGACGTGAGGTGTTCTGACTATAGCTTCTACATTTGTTTTGCTTAAAAGAGGGAAAAGTCGAATACCATCGCGCAGCGCTCTACACTTCCGCGTTTGAGATCGAAGTTTCAAAAGAAACAAAAAAAAATTACACCATCTTCCCGTAGGGGAACCCTGAGTAGTATGCGAAGCAGCCACGGGGTCGATTGAAGTTCCCATTAGTTCTCAGTTCGTCGTTTCCGTTGACGTTCCGCTTCGCGTGCCTTCGTTGTATCAGTAGCTTCTTGACGTAGTTTGAATGAGTGAAGTACATAAGGCGCGTTCGTAGCCCATGCTCCGTCTCGGTTTGTAGCGCAGTGGGAAGAGCGCCACGTACCTCCCTTTGCGGCCAGAGAGTCGTGGGATCGAAACCAGGCGCCGCCTAACTATTTCTTTTTATAGTGGACTGCGCTGACGTCAGCCCGAACGCTGACGGAGCTGAAGAGACGCGTATGCGCAGTAGAGTGCGGACGGCGGACAACGACAACGAGGGAGGGAGGGACACAGCCCCGAGCATCAGATGCTTCGCATCTAAAAAGAAATGGACACGCACAGACATAAAAAAGCAACCATGACTATTTTACGGTCACTTTTTCACGTAATTCAACTGCGCACATCTGAGGCTGGTCCTTGGCGTTTGATGGCGAATTCGAGGCTATATTTCTCTTTATTTTTATTTTGTATTTGCGCCTAGTTTTCGCTCGCACCACTTGTGAGCTGAAACCGAAACGACCGCGCGTGTTCGCAGATCACGCTTCCCTGCGAAGCCACTTGAGGCCATCCAAGCGTCCCGCACCCCCGTTACAACTCGCGCACACGAAGTGAACAATAGGCCTTCCGCGAATATACGGCCAATTAAAAACGAACGGGCCGGCTAGATTATTTTTACGAGTCAGCGCCGCACATTTCTCAACCTTACGATTGCCGCGATGAACTGAGGCTTGTGATGCTTCCAGCGACGACAGGCACAGTCCTCTGTGTGTATATACAATAACTGACTCCGTCTTCTTCAATTGCGCACATAAACGCGAAGTATAATTTTCAACAAAGGAGGCTTTCTTGATCTTCAAGCACGAAGCCAACACGCACCCGTCATCGAGCTTTCTAATAATGAGCTGATGCCTTAATAAAGGGCCCCTGAAACACTGTTTCCGACTTTTCAACATCTGAAACGCTTTCAAAACATGGTCAATAAACACGTCCACCCCTTTGATTAGGTGCTCATGAAGTATCCGAGCCAATTCGTTATTCCTCCGCCCATGTCCGTTAACTGAAAACCCAATTCAAAGTTATTCCTTTCTCTAAAATTCGCTGCCGCGGTTTTCAGCGTACGAGCATTCTTTGTGTGCTCATGTGACCTCATAGAACCAATATGTGATGTCATAGAAGCAACAACCTGATTGGTCTTCTTTTTTTACTGTTGCCGGTATAAAATCAATTAACAGTCACTTGGAAGACAACCCCCTTAGAGCATGCAAAGCATAGCCTAAAAGAACGTATACCTAGTGCAGCGAATAAATCCCGAAGTTCAGTTCTACAATGGAGGTACCCATAGATTTTGATGTGCTCCCGGGCGAGGGAAAGAGGAGGTGTTATATCAAACTCGCTGCATGCCCCCCCCCCCTTTGGAACGAGGGCTCAACTTTTCATCTATAAAATTCCGCGCATCTGCTTGCTGCATTGCAAAAGAAAACGCAAAAACGTCCTAGCCTAGCCAACCCCGCAACGTAATCATGCCCCTGTGAGAAACGCAGCAACGCAGCCGAATTTCTGACGTGCCTTTATTCTACCATCAGTCCAGTGCCACTTCCTTTCCTATCGGCTGCAGCTCAAGGTGGGGGCTGAAGGACGCGTAGACAAGAAACTTGAGGTAGGACGAACACAAAGTAAAGCCGGATCATCCGTCTGACGCCACAGCCGGATCATCCGTCTGACGCCACAGCCGGCTTTCTGAGCTGCAGATGATGTACATATAATGTCTCTGCCTCCACCTTTCCACTTTGAGACCCTCCTCAATGTCACCCCTCTATATTTTGCTGCGCAACAACTTCGGAAATTGTACGAGTGAATGCCGTCGCCGGTGGTGCTGCTTCAAGATTGTACAAACTGTGACCACTCCTTACAAAATTGCTTCAGTTTCTTCCAGCCCTTTTTTGCAACACATTCCATTCGCTACCATATAAGGACTCCTTCAAAATCGGTGTCTGCTATGAGGAATTTTCCTATGAAGGAAACGTTGTGAAACCGCAGAACAACTCCAAGCCAGCTTCACGATTAAACACATTCCGCCATTTGCGGGAGTGTTCAAAAACTTCGCAAAAAACAAAGGTAGAGCTATTAGAGTAACAAAATAAAGCGTCGACAGCATAAGGAAACCCCGCGCCGCGACATTCTCGTTCAGGTGAATTCAACCCCTTTAATAGTACAGATTTAGTGCAACTACTTTTTCTGATATTACAGAAGCCACCAAGTATTTCGTAGAACTGGGACCTACGTGCAATCCAAACAACGCAGAACCTAAAATGGTTTATTTTTCCCTCATGCAATCAAACCGTTTTGGCTAAATCAGTAATTTTCTAAATTAAAGTGGCATATATAATCCGGCTCTAATAGTATAAAAATGCTGAGGAGAGAGAGAGAGAGAGAGAGAGAGAGAGAGAGAGAGAGAGAGAGAGAGAGAGAGAGAGAGACCAATAAAAGCTGAAGAGGTCAGCCACACTGACGGTAGGGCTTGCTGCTCCAGATGGGGGTGAATACAGGGAGATGACCGGGGGAGATAGAGAGAGAGAAAAGAAATGGAATAAAAAAAGCAAGAAAAAAGCCTATTTCTCCCCTTACCTTTCAAGGAAGGTTGAAGAATCAGCGGAGCACACTCGTTAAGCCATGTTGTTCGCGTGAATGCGAACGCCCGGCGATTTTTACTTATTTCGCAGAACATTGGCTCAGAGTCAGACTACGCAGGCGACTCCGCGTCTTCCTAATCTCCCGCTTAGCATGACTAGCCAGATAGCCACGTTCACATCCCCGAGCAAAGATGACAATTACGGGAACGCACTTTGTTACTCCCGTAATAAACATGCTCAAATTACTGATGTAGGCATCAGTATATACGCCTCTAACACGCGTTTCCAAGTCGAAGGCACAAGGCATTTGCCAGGCCTTCCCTTTGCGTCTCTCTGTTCTCTCCGTTGCAACCACTGGGCGTTGCATCGTCAAAGAATTTAGCGCAAAAATACTTTATAGAATATCCTAATTGACACTGCTTTAATACGCATCCTCAAATTAATCACGTAGGCCCGTCTCTCTACTGTCTCTAACCTACGTTTCCAAGCCAAAGGCCACCACGCGTTTCCCAGGTAGACTTTTAGGTCTGCTATTCAGTCACCGTAATTCTGGCGGTGTTGGAGAAAAGGGGGAGGGGGGGGGGGTGCGGAGAGTTTCTTTTCTTGCCTCTCATCCGGAGGCCCCTGCTTCAAATTACTGGAAGACCCAAATTTAGTTCATTTTCTTTACAACTCAATTACGTAAATTTGCTTACAGACGCTTCCCTGCAACATTTAGGCTCGATCCTGACATTTTATTTATTCTTTCAGCCACCGCCGGCCATTTGTGTGCCGTCCGTGCGCAAATGAACGCTGAGTTTGTAACCTTCATTTATTTCGGGGCCCTGAAGAAAAACACAATATGCAGAAGAATAAAAAATACCAAAGCCGCGTCGATTACTGCTCGATTAACCAATATGTGGGTAAAATGTGTGGCCACTTTGACCGAACAAAGATACATTTCAGGTCGTGTTTGAAACGACCGCGAGCGGTTTCGCGGCTAATGATATATTCAACCCTCCAAATTATACAGGGTGTCCCAGCTATTATGCACCAAGATTTAAAAAAAGAGAAATTGCGTAACTCGAAGAAAACCTAGTGCATAATGTTTGCAGTACTGTGAAGAAGCGGAGAGAATTTTTTTCGTTAATGAGTCTTAATTAATTAATTGTAATTAATGATTTAACTCGATAAATACTGTCCTAATCACTAAAGTGTCAATGAGGCACTTGTAGGTAACCACGAGGGGCATCTAACTGCGCTATTTTCAGCGACGAACTAATTGCGTACTCATTTATTCTGACTGATAAAGGAAACCCGCGAAATATGAAAAATACCACGTGACGACGCTTACGCGCGCATTGTAAAGCAGCGTCCCCAAACAAAGCTGATTGAAAGCAACTGCTTCACCTGTCACCCGCCTGAAGAGACAGCGCATCACCTTGATAATGGCATGCATGGAAGGAGCAGCAGCAGCAAGATTCGCGGGACGCGTGTGCAGATAAGGAACAAACTCGGTCGCGATTTCTTCTTTCTTTCTTTTGTCTATTTCATTCTGGCTAACTCAGAGGCAGCCTGTTTGAGGGCGTTGCTTTACGGTGCGCGCGGAGGCGCCGTCACGTGGTATTTTTCATATTTCGCGGGTTTCCTTTATCAGTCAGAATAAATGTGTACGCAATTAGTTCATCACTGAAAATACCGCAGTTAGATGCCCCTCGTGGTTACCTACAAGTGCCTCATTGACACTTTAGTGATTAGGACAGTATTTCTCGAGTTAGATAATTAATTACAATTAGTTAATTAAGTCTCATTAAAGAAAAAATACTGTCCACTTCTTCACAGTACTGCAAACATTATGCAGCTGGTTTCTTTCGAGTTACGCCTTTACTCTTTTTTTAAATCTTGGTGCATGATAGCTGGGACACCCTGTATAGTCACTATAGTACAATTGACGAGAATATTAACAGCGCGTTTGTTTATTCACAAAATAAAGCGCGTTAGTGACTCCGCGAGCATGTTGACGAATATGGATGCACTGTTTCAGCGTTTATTACCCTGGAGACACGATTTACTGGCCCCATTTGAACTGGCGCAGTCGAGAGTATCATCACGTATCATCCAACCGCGCATGCGCAGGACAACCCAGAACATGCCACGACGTTATAAGACCTGAAACGACGCAGCCGTTCGAGTTCGTTCAGTGGAAGCGCGCACCCCTGCATGTCCCGACGTTATTATTTACAGTTTTTAGTCGAGGTGTAAATAGTACGCTGCGAACTCCTGTCGGTGTCGCGCGCGGAAACTTACGAGTCGCGCATTCGTGGAAAGCTCGAGCCAATTTGCTCGCCCCCTCCTCCCCCCTGAGTGAACGCCGCGCACGATCAGCGAGCATCCGCAGCGACGAGCGTCTCCGAAGAACCGCCGTGTGTCATCCGATGCCGCTGACGAGCGTGCCAGGGCGCATCTGCGGTTTTGTGAGCGCGCAATCTGCGCCGAACGTCACTCACTCGGGCCGCCGCGGTATGCACGTTCGACCTGATCGGCCTATACGTTATTGGCAATGGAGCATGCGAACGGCCGGGGTTTCCTTTTGGATGTCGACTGGCAAGCACCCGTATCGCGTAGCTGCCAACGCCGAGACAGCGTCAGACGTTTCCCTTTTAATAGTTCGTTTTGTTTAGCTAATAGAGCATGCCTGCCGCAATAAAGCGGTGTGATTGGAGTATCGGCTGTGCTTTCGTAGCCTCCGCTCACCTGATTTCACTTAGCTGAACGGCTTCTGCGAGCATAGCGACACAGATAATGGCTGTAGTATAGAGCTCCGCGTTGCTTTAAGTGATGCCATTTCATTTGGGATAGAGAATATATACTCGACAAGAATCGGTTTGCTGTCCCTTTAAGAGGCAAACACATATGGAAAGAGCGACGCGTTTCCGCTCACGTTTTTTTTTTTTTTTTTTAATATCTCAAATCGGTCCTGTGCCTTCCACGCGTGTTAGTGACCGCTGCCGGACCGGTTTTCGGAGATGGCAAAGGAGTGCGAAAACGCGTCGTTCTTTGCACATGTGTTTGGCCCTTTACAGTGTCCCGTCTCTGCTCTGAAATTCTTTTTTAAACCGCTGCGATACCTGCGAATTATATGAGTCCGTTACAAACCAACGGCACGATGGCTCGCCGGTAAGCGGGGACGTTGTTTAGCAGTTAGTAGCTGCTGTAACGCTGATACGCCGTCATCAAGCAAATTATTCATTGTTTATTACCCCGCTAAATATGGTTGCAAAAGGGCCAATCAAGAGAACCTATAATGAATGTGCGTACGCAGGACAGAATTTTGCTTTCTCCCCACTACTCTTGCGACGTAAGTTCCGCGTGGCGACAATAGAGAGTTTTAGCAGTACGTTCGTTACGTTCGTTCCGTTGCTACCGGGTTTACCGGGACCCGACTGCGCATGCGCGCGTACGTACCGGGCTCTTTCCGTAGAGTGAGACGGAAAATGTGTTTTAGCACTCCGTAGCGTCGTACCGTTCGTTCCGTGTGACGGCTGATTAGCCGAGTAGTTGCAAAAATCCTCACGCTAAAAATACGTAAATAAACAACGCAGTTTCCCCTAAAGCATTGCAAATCTAAAATAAATCGCGCTCGGCCGGACGCATCGTGAGGCAGGGGCTGCGGTGGCGGCGACGGCACCAGAGCGAGCGCAGATGACGACATGGTCGCGCGCCGTTCACGTGGAGGAATGGCCTTGGCCTTGCCCGATTGAAGCGCTAGACACATGTACAATTGGTACACGCGATTCGTATGCGACTGATCGTTACGACTGTCACCACGACTAGTCGTACGCGTGAATTTGAGACACATGGCCCGATGCGGGTGTGCGATGCCTCGTCGGCGCCGCTCCGCCCACTGTTTTTGCACCATGGTCAACTACGACGATCGCTGAGCTGAATTTGTAGATTCCGCGGGTTTGTACGCAAGAAATGGATAAAGCAGGCAATCGTGAAGCGTTTTCTGCATCGGAAACAGTCCGCGCACACGCCGGTCGCGCCTGCCAGCTCGGCACACTCAGCGGCTCGAACCGGCGCAGACCACGGTAGCAACCGCTTGTCGCTGTTCTTCCAAATCAATCTGATCACTAAAACGAAGTTCCACCTGCGAGAAAGTAGGTGTTAGTGTGGTGAAAAATTGTGCTAGGGATTGTTCTCGGGGCTTATTTTAAAAGCGGCGATCAGATATATCTGCCGCGATGCAAGCATATGCTGACCGGCCATGGATGCCGCGGCGCGCGGTGCGGCGAGTGGCCGAGAGATGGCGATACCTGCCTCGGAAGCATCGAAACAGGCTACGCAGATGTCTCGGTCACCGGTCGCTCACGGCAGTTGTAGCTCAAATAAAGTTTCACATGCGAGAAAGGGGATGATAGTGAGGTGAAACGTTGTGTTACGGAGTGTCATTCGCAGTTGCACAGATAGCGGCGATCGCCAGGACGCTAACCCTAAAGTTCTCAACACCCGAGCAAGCCGGTTGCGGGCTCCGGATACGGTAACACCGGTAACACGGAAGCAGAGCGCCGGGATAGACGCCGGCCGCGTACGGAACAAATGGCGCATGCGCAGTCGGGTCCCGGTAAACCCGGTAGCAACGGAACGAACGTAACGAACGTAACGAACGTACTGCTAAAACTCTCTATTAAAGGGAAGGGAATTGACGCTCGCTTCATTGGGTACACTTTTGAAACCCACGAAGCACCAGCAACATTCGACGGTGCGGAGATACGCGCCTTTCAGCCTAAAAGGTGGAAGTGCTCCTTTAACAAAAAATGTACATATTGTGACGGAGGGAGTGGCGAGAACTGGCTCATACCTTTCACATGTGGGGACTATGGCTTATCATTTTAGTCTACCTCGTCTCTCAAGAAGAGCACGGCAGCGCTATCTCTGTATGTTCCACTTCTCACCAGCGGCAGATGGAGAACAAAAAGTGGGTTGACGACAGCCATTTTCTTTTATGAAGAGCGGAATTTTATTGCGACTCATCATTCAACTCGCATGGCCACTTTGGTGAGCGATCAGGGCAAGCAAACTTAGCTCCTGCAACACAGGGATATTGCCCAGCGCTACCGCCTACTCCGCCGACCGCCATTACCCACCCGCGCACCCACACCTGTCTCCGGAGGCAGCCCAAATGCTGCTCGCCGTACGAACACACACTTTCACCCACCGAACTCAACTGATCCACCCACACCTCCCTACTGCCACCATCTATACAGCCTGTGGGGCACTTGACACCTATACCGTTCCCTCTGCGAATTCCCCCCAGACTCCACATCTTTCCTCAGCTCTTGGAGCTGAGACTTTGCGCCATTCGGAGGAGTCAGTCCAAGCCCTGACCCTCCGCCTCCCCCACACCCAATAGGTATCACAGAGGAACAATAAAGTCTCTCCCCCTCTTTCTCTCTCTACACGAGTCATGATGATAATGATGAGAGATATGTATACGTCTCCGCGGAGAAATTTTCGCTTGGAGCAGGCATGCAAAATATTGTAGAGCGCCGATCACGCGAGAGAGAGACGGCATCAGACGTCTGGCCGCAACACGAACCTGAACTTTATTCTGTGCACGTGGCTCTGACTGCCCACGCCAGCACCCGTGTTAGATGATGATGATGACGGGCCGTAGGTGATGTTGATGATTGGCGCTGCTGTGGTGATGCTGATGATGCCGCTACAGGCCGGGCGCTGAAACGAAGACGTACAGCCGTGAGCAAAAGTTTACGGACCACGAAAATTTCATTGTTAGGTTATTTCTCCTCCGGTAGCAGCCCACAAGCTGTGGTATGCATGTGAGATGTGGCTAAATTAAAGCAAATAATACAGCAAATAATACCACGGGCTGCCTTGCGGCAGAGAAATCACCCCAAAGTGCTGCGTTCGTGGTACGTAAACTTTTGCCCTTGAGAGTACGTGGACAGTAGTGATGACATTTAGAAGCAATGCTAATTATTCAACTCACACTCGCGGCGCCGCTTATATTCGCCAGAGACGCCCCGCACCATCAGCCGCTCGGAAAGGGGCTCTCAGCGCACTTGAGTGACAGCCAGCCATAACGCCACCGGCACATTCACCTGTGCGCCCAGCATCGATGGGCGTTCACGAACTGGATGAGAGAAAAAGAAGTAACGATTGCGGTGGCTATTACGCGCTCGTGGGAGCGCCTGGGCCGAGGAGCGCGTAAATCAGCGCGGCGGCGCAGCGGGCAAGGCAGCGTTCGACGACGACACGCACGCCCCAGATGCCCAGTGGAGGGACGCTACCATTTCGTACGGCGTATCGGCGGTGGTTCGGTACGCGCGTGAAGTTCAGGACCGTTGCGGTCATGCTAAGAGCGTTCCCTCACAGGGTTCGAGCTATGTCACGGAATAATTTTCACCATGAATGTGACTGGAACCAAGGCACCCATCAGAAAAGCAACGAGGCACGACACGCGGTTCCAAATTAAAAAAAAAAATGGCCGCGTATCTGCTGACTTCGTTGCAAATGTCGACGAAAGACGATAGCGGTCTGTCGCCCCTGCCAATTCAATGCCTTCCATCTCTTTCCCGCTCACTGCTCATGCTGTTCCTCTCCCGTCTCGCTGCTCCCAAGATAAACACGCTAACGGTTTGTCCAAGTCAATTTAAATTTACCGCGTTCCACTGCTGCAAGCCGAATGCATCGATGACAGCACCGCCGTACTGCGGATACGCACGTGAATCGAGGCACCACCCTAATCCAACATTTATAGAACCACGTTGCCCTATCTCCCGGAGCGTTTCAAGCGGAAAGTGAGAACTACCTAGCGGAACCTTTTGTTACTCTTTCTGTTCCATTTCTTAAAATGCCGCTAAAGAAACCGCCAGCGACCGATTTCGTATTTTTATGGTCGTATTTTTCCTCAAGTCAACCTTCCGTGTATTTTTAATAAAGAAAACACTGCGAATATCACTTATGCATTGATGTGTTGCCCCAGGTACGCGTATTATTTTGTTCTGGCTCCACAACGTTAACAAGTGTGAACATTGCCACCGCACTTTGACGGTTAGGTTTGGCTGTGGCTATATAAACCTATGGTTCAGCATCTGTTTCACTTTGGCCGGGTGGCTAAATCGAGGGACAGACAGACAGACAGACAGACAGGCAGACAGAAATTTCCGCGTTCAAGTAGCCCAAGAAAGAAAAAAGCTCTGCACCTTGTCGTCACCAATTACTCATTTCTGTCCCAGCTGGCCGCATAGAAGGCTCGTACGGACCTGAAACCACACCGATTGAAATCTCAGAGCGGGTGGTTGGGGGAGGGGGGGAAGGTGGAGTACAATTGCCTTAACTGCTTTGCAGTGAGGCCGACTCTTGAGTGGTTTTAATAGTGCTCACACGTGTATTCGAGGCCACAACGTTGAGCAGGCGACGCTATAGGCTTACAAGCTATTCGAAAAGCGTGAAATGTATGCAACAACGGACGCAACACCATGAACAGTGAGCAGCAAAGTGGTTACGTGGCCCTGATCCCGTAAACAGGCTTGCGCTCGCGACTCTGTGGCGCGTCGGCAGTGTGTATTAAATCGTAGCAATTCAACAGCTAACGTGCGAAATTATGCAAATGTAGTAAATAAGAACACACATAAAGATGGCGCATTGAGAAACCGCGACCAGAGAGCGCGGACTGCATGCAACAGCACTCGCGTAATGCGGTATGCCCACAGGTTTTCGATGTTAGAGGTTTTACATGTTTTAGACTTAGATTTGAGGCGAGCATTGCATTAAGGCTATATCATATAACTATGCCAGGACACGACGTCGGGGCGCACACTGTGGCACAGTGCACCAGACCTACCAAAAAAGTCGTATCAAGACTGGTGGAGAGCGCTCGTATATGCTCACCTATTTCATATCACAAGCTAGCTGCAGCACTGTGGAAGCTACATTGTTGTCCCCATCAGGGCGCCCAACTCACCGCGAAGGAAGCGACAAAAGGCGCCGGGGCCTTGCGGTGCCACTTACCAAGAGGGGAGAAGGGAATGTCCTTTCAGGACCCCCTTCACGGCGGATTAGGCGCCCTCCGTGGGCGCACTATTGATAACAATGTAGCCTCCACAGTGCTGCAGCTAGCTTGTGATATGAACTATAGAACACTGCGCTTGTTGTTGGCGTTCATCTGCGGCGCACCCCAGTGCATGACAGGCGGCGTATATGAATTGCGAGCTGCAGGTTTACGGGAACTTTGTTTGGCTTTCACGTAAAAAAATACCTAAAAATTGGCTGCGTATGTACTTGCGTTGCTTCAATTCGTCACGAGACGATAGGGTTTCAACCGTTCCTATCAAGCCCCTTTATCTCTTATCCACCCACCTCCCCACTTCCCCTCCACTCCTCGCGCCAAAACGTGTTTGAACGACGTTTGCAGTGACATCACAAGAACAGGTCTTCCAGCTAAACTTGGTGCGGAGCGGAGACTTACTTACTGGTAGTCAACCTAGACGGCACGACCACACCGCGGCAAGCCGTTTTCTGCCTTTGGTTTGTTTGTGACCGTATTTAAACCTGGCTTGCTTTTGTTCATGGAGAAAATAATCGGTTCGTGAAACACGGTGCTCGCTCGAGAAATATGGTCACGTTAGACACCGTCGCTTGCGTACATCGGCCAGTGTCGTCTGAGACAACCCCAAAGCCCCGTAGTGCTGTGCATCTAAACCAAGCATAGGGCCCGAAGTACCAACAGCAGTACGCAACGGGTCTTCTATGTTTCCGTGTGCTTTCGTAACTTCCACTGCCCCCCCTTCTTATTGATATAAAAAGAATGTGCCCCAAATTTTAGCGCAAATAGCTCGTTCGGCAAGCTTATAAGCTCTTCCTGATTTGCGTTTGCTTTTGCTGGCCTCCGCCAATCGCAGAGCTGGCTGGTATGACATCATAGATTCTGTTGCGGTAAAGGAGCTCGTGGGTCGCATGTCCATTCTATTTTTTCCTAATTATACTGCTTAGTTGAGCGAAGTTTACGTTAAACGTGGTGTCAGCATGATTCTGACGAGGCAATCTTTTGAATGAACCAAACTTGCATGTTGTCTTCATGCACCCTTTAAGAATGCGAGGGATTGCGCGAATGTAGTGGGGCGTGGGCGCCGCCACCTACCATCTCGCGGGCTTCGCAGAAGCGGCATAGGGGGAATATACGGAGGGGAAGAAATTTTTATCTAGCTTGTGAGTATTGCACTATGCGTAACGTTGTTCGTCACATTGCGTACTGCAAGGTTCCTGAGCGTGGTTAGGAGTCAAATCGTATATTCTCGGCATTGGCCTCCGTGAAATACACTCCGTTGGATCCAATCATGTGTTGTGGTAATTGAAAAAGAGCCAATTTATGGGCTTAAGGCCCAACCACATGCACGCGTAAAACCGACGTACTCGCGCAACGACGTAAACTGGCGTAAGCGCGTAAGGAACCGGCGTACGCCGAATGCATTGCTACGCGCTCGTTACGCCCAAGTCAGAGCCCGCCAGACATCGACGCAAACTTTCGGGCGCACGGTGTTGACGCAGACCTCTGGCGGTGATGTTATCGGCGGTCAGGTCGCTTAACAGGTCAGCGAATTGATAAATAAGCTAACTTCTCTATTAATTATGCAATAAAACGAAGTAATTTGTAAAATACGGAGACCAAACAACCGGATAAAACACGCGAAGCAAAGAGCAACTATGGGAGCAAGGCAGTTTACGCCAAATGTAGCGGAGGGTTTTGTGCCTGCCAAGTATGCATACTAATTCTTAACGTTTTTTAATGTCCCAAGGACTGTTTTAGTTGTTTCTGCATTAAATATACGTAATTTTGTAAGAATATGCATTATTTGTTTCATTTGAGTTAAAATGCAGTTGAACTGGTCGCCCCAAAGCTGAGTACAGAGTAGTCAAGCCACACTGCGCGGCGCATTGGTTTACGCGCGCGTTGCGGCGATGTGAGGTTTCTCGCCCTCTCCGACGTTGTCGGTCGGCGTAAAGGCAGCGGCGTATGTCGCCGCAGGCGTACGTCGTTGCGCGAGAACGTCGATTTTACGCGTGCATGTGGTTGGGCCTTTAAAGTGTACGTGACTCAAAGGGATCATCTGAACAAATTTGTCGGGTACCGAAAAGAAAGCTGAGTTGTCGCAGTGCGTTGAGGTAGATAACACGATTCTGGCATATACATAATGGGCGAGCTAATGACCTAGATTATTCTGTGCGTGCCCTCTAGTTAGTCAAAAGCTGAAAAATAAAAACGAAGGCTGACCTCTTGTTACATAAGGCTCCCCGCCTTTTGCCTTCCCTCCGTTTTTCTGTATTCAGAAAATAAACTTCAATTCAATAATACCTATCACAAAGAAACATGTTCAATGCGATTTTCAGTTTGGAGCAAGCGAGTAGCGGGAGTAAAAAGAGAAGGGCTTTGTATATGGTGTTATTGTTGGCACTCGTTCACGAAAAATTAATTTGAAACGTTTTAAGCAGTAAAGAATTCAATACGCGTAATATGCTTGAATCTTTTCGGAGATCCGTTAGACAAAAGAAGTTGACCGCACTTCGTCGAAAAAAAAAATGAGATGTTTCAAAAACCCAGGGTTTATGTCCCGCCTTTTTCGTTTACGTAATGAATAGAAACAAAGTAGGGAGATATAGTATACCTGCTCGTCTAGGAGATTGAGAAGCCCTAAGTGCAACCGACTTCAAGATTTTTTATCCATTTCTAAGCACTCAAGCAGCTTGTTTGAGAACAGTACAAAGCCAATATTCGACCGCATGTGCACGATCGACGGCCACAAACGCGGCGGCGCAACTCACTACTTGCAAAAACCACGAGGCGATTAAAAAATAAATTTAATATAATCGAAGATTCACATCACACTGGGTCCAATATGCCACTAGCTGCCCACAGATTGTTGACCAGTATAGTACCTTATTGGTGTACAATTGTACGACAATAAATAGTATTCGGTCAAGTAGTATGTCTCCCCGCACATGTAGATATAACGTTGCTCTCGCCCATAACGAAGCTGTATGTTCGGCCCACACGCCAGCTACATCGAAGGCAGTATGCTTCCGGGGTGAAGTGCCGCCCGGAATACAGGGCTTCAGGCGGCTAAATACCACGAGTACAGCACAGGCGAACCACGGGTAAAAATGGTTTCACGCTTGCTATTAAAGCCACTTATCATAATTTTGTTCGCCGGGGGCAGCGGAGTGTAAAGAGTCAGTAAAAGGCTTGGTGGGAGATACGAAGCATCGCACCTTGTACGCCAAAGGTTTCCCTGGCAATGACGACCTTCCATGTCCTCGGGATGGGGGCTGCACTGTGAATTCGGCTTACACCGTAGATTGCAAAAAAGCTGTATGAAAAACGTCACAAACCTTTCCTGTGTCCCAGGCGACGTGGAGGGCCGTCGTCACCAGCGGAAGCCATTGTGCGAAGAATGAATGTATACGTGTGTACGTGCAGACGTTTACACGCAGCTCTTATCGTAAAAAAATCGCTAAACAGACGCGAACGGAAGAAATAATAGATACACAAAGGGCTTATATTTCTTCCGCCCGTCCGTGGTTGTGCTGTTTTGCGATATGAAAAATAAGAACTGCGATTTGGGCGTGTTAGTATAGGTTCATGATGGGTGCAGCGCAAAAAAAACTCGGACAAGAAAGGACACAGGAAGGAGCGCTCCGTGCTGTGTACTTCTGCTCTGTACGCATCATGAGCGATATGAAAAGCTTACACCAACTCCCTCATTCGCTACGTTGCAGCTCGCGTCCCTCAGGGAGATGGCCGGCGCAGACCTAATGACGAGGTTGGCCTACAAAGACTTGCTTCAGCACTGCCGCCTGGTTGAAAGCTAATTTTTGTTTCTTTTAAAACCGGTAGTACTTTATTAACAATTTATTTTATAGCGATAGCTTATTATGTTTGGCGCCACGTGTCCATCTCTGGCATCCCGGCGCGTGCACCGTCGATCAAGCACAAATCTGAAAAGCAAATTGCTCTAGCCAGTTCGGAAGTTAGAACCTGAAAGTCCCCTGCTTTTCAAACGTGAATCACAACCCACACCTAATCCTCACCTTTTCTGATGACGTGGCATGACTTCTGGTTTTGTACTGTAGTTTCTTGGTCTATCTTACAAGGCACGGCCGAAATCATCGATTATGAGGTTTAACGCTCCGATGCTACACGGGCGATTTGGCGCGCCTATATAGTGGAGGGCTCCGAATTAATTTTGACCACCTGGTGATCTTTAACAAGCGCCGAAATCTCCAACACACGGGGGTTTCCGCTTTTCTCTTCCACCAGAAAAGCGGCGCGCGTCGGCCGGGAAACGAACCCGCGTCCGTGGGGTCAGCAGCACAACGCCTTAGCCACTGAGCCACAGCGGCGCGGGTCGGCCGAAATCATTAATCGTGGATTTTAGAGTAAATCAAAACAGCAACGCTAAGGTGGAGGCTATTTGGTGTTGATTTATATTTGACCGCTCTGAGTGGTGACAGACGACGAAGGAACCACATGGAACATACAGAAGACTCTCTTTCGTTTTGCGTTTTTCCCGTTTATATTCCTCGTTTTTTTTGTCATCCCTCAGTGCGGTCAACTATAGAAGCAGAAACTCAAAAGACTGCGTCTATTCTTTAAGCAGTTCCATGCGACATGTGTACACACCTATCATATGTGGAGGAGGGTAACCTGCCCATTAATACCCGCATACGCGTGCCCACATAGTACAAACCCGCACTGGGCACTTTTTTCTCTCGTTCTTGGATGACAAATTTACTGTGTACCGCATGCACAACGCTTCATGGAAATCTTATAATCGCTTATTAGTATATGTGTCGCAAGCGGCGGCGCATTATTGGCCACTCTTGTCCCTCGTGTTGTCCTTATAACAATAACGCGCAGGCGAGCCTTACCTACAATTCTCATTTTTATTTTAATTTTTCACTTTATTACCTTAAGTAGCGCTTTCATTCTCATCTTCATTTTTCATTTTATTCTCGTTAAAGTAGCGCTCCGGAGGCTGCTGATTATGCGTCTCCGACACTCTATATACCGCAGTGGGTTTACATGCTCCAGGGAGCACCCCACAACCTGAAGGATTCCCCGCGAGCGTATACCGGGATGCTGCAATGTGGGAAAATAATGGCAAGTTTGTGCTTCAGTCCCCGGTCGCAATTCACAGGGGGACGGGGCACGGAGGATTGTGGGTTACATTTAGAACAGCAAAATACAATCCTTCCCTCTCCTAGCACCCCCCCCCCCCCCCATCGTATAAGGACGAAGCCCCTTAGGGGCTGGGGCTGTTGGCGTCTCATCTCGTCGTCATCGTCATCGTCGTAATCGTCGTCTAATGTAGTCACGGTGCTAAAATACCGGGAAACTCGTTCACACCTCGCGCTAGAACGTAATGCGTACTAAAAAAACAAATCATTGGCACTCGTTTACGCCTCGTGCAAGACAGCTTCGTGCTAGACAGCTTCGTGCTTCAGAGACAAGATACTTTTACAGCAAAGCTGTATACCTCTACCCCCGACAGTTTCATCTCCGTTGGCAAAAACACCAAGGCACCGAGAAAACACTTATATACTGCATGCTTCGCCCATCCCCTAGTTTCACGTTTGTGGAGATGGCCCGGGATTTTTTTTTATTTATTTACTGTTGGCACGTCCCGCACAACCCTTTTTATACACTACACTAGGCCGCTCTCTTTCGGGGAAAGAAAGTTCGACATAGCCAAGTTTGTGCCCCGCACACGATGTTTATGCAAAGCGTATTCCACCCGCAGTTCTCCCCCCGCGAAAATTTATTCAGTGGAAACATTTTGGTAAGAAATCGAGATTTTTCCGGCAACAAAACTCTTTTACAACGAAACGAAGCTCCTTCCACAAATATAGGCTGGGTGCGATCATCATCTACACCCCAAATGTGTGAATAATTTGCCAGTTACTAAATTTTTCCTTCATTTCATGAACGGAGCACGAAGACACGTCTGGAAGTAAGGCTCGCCCGTAAGGTAACAGTGGTACGTTTGCAATCAATGTTGCAGCCAGGCAAATTAATTAACGCTGTAGACTTCTCCTAGAACGCAAGGGGGCCTTACGGGAATTAAGCTACAATTACGTGTTCACCTATCTCACTTGACAGTGCATTTGTGGGAGTGCAATTGGAACGGGCGACGATATAAAAAAGTTGTGACGGAGGGACTTCGTGATGTGCACCTACGAACGGGCCTTTCTCTGAAAACTGGCCTATACATAATAACATGGTGCCGTAAAAGCACGCAGGAATGCAGAAATACGGCCGAAACATTCGCTGAAATTGTAACAACCACGCCATTTGGGTCCGCGATATTTTCGGCCGTCCGTGCGATCGTTTTGATACCGGTATACCCAACGTCACCAAATAAAAGGTTCATTTAAAGACATTAGTAATACTAAAGAGCCTCGAGAGTGATCTCACTTTATATTTGATAAAGAAGCTCGCTTATTAGAATCAGCTACTTGGTATCTATCGACCAGCGAGTCCGGCCGGCGATCGTTTGGAGCCGGACATCTTAATGGAGTAACACCAACTGATTTTGAGGTCGAGATAGCGGATTTACATAACTCCATCAACCGCGGTTTTTTTTTTTTTTTTTTTTTTCTGGCCGCGTGTTTCCCAAAATTTGTTTCCACTGCGTGGACGTGGCGCTTCAGAGCTGGAAAGCCTATCTTTCTCGCGTTCAAACGCCCTCCTGTAAAAGTTAGAAACGAAATACAGAAGTGATTTTGTCCCTTTGGAAGTGCGAATAATTTCCACAGGCCGCAATGAACCTAGACAGGATGTTATTTACTACTTTTTATTCAATACGTGACAGGAATCCGGTCGATGGCTTGAAGTTACGAGTGCTATACTCAGTCGGCACTTGAAAATCGCATACAAAGGCATAGGGTCGGATTCTTCCAGTTAAGTTGTGCTGCTTCGGCATTGATGACAAAACTTACTGTTGCTGGGGCCGGATGAGAGTCTGCGGACGTTGTTGAAACTGATGCAGTTGGGTCATTTAACTTCTCCTTCCGCCGGACGCCCATCATTCGACCACGAGTGCAAACCCGCATACATACGTAAATATAGTACTCATATACGTATAACGGCACTATACGTAAGTAAATACGGCATCTCGTGCGCAAAATGAGACCAAGTGAATTTGTCAAATTTCTGCTTCTGTTCGCATTGCATAGACGGGCTTAAATAGGCGTACTTTTCATCGTTTTCCCGTCGCTGAAGCAACATGCAATTAATAAGTTATACGTCCAGAAAGACTAAAAACTGCCATGCGATGTCTGCGCGGCCGCAACAATGGCATCACTCCCGCGAAATGACGCGATGCGATGCGATTAGACGATGGTTGGACGATGTTCAGGCGTTTAAAGTTCATGCATACGTACTTGCGTTTGCGCCAATATTACTTTCTAAAAAAATCTTTAATTCTATTGGCAACAAACATACGTGTCGGAATGCAGTTCTTGTGTTTTTTTTTTTGTTTTTTTTTTTGTAGAGTTGTACACATCAGTTTCGGTTTCCTGCAACAAAACGTTTGGCGTCCTTGATCGCGTACTCTCCTTGGTCGCGTATCCTAGATCGCGTCCTCTCTCAGGACGCGATCTCAGGAATCGGTATTTCCCGCGTCTGCTTTGCTGTCGGCTGGAGAATGCATCGGATAAGCCTACCAGCACCGGTCAGGCCGGGCCAACCAAAGGACAAGCCAAAGAACGATCCGAGACGTGCGCAATGGCTGAACGCCCCCGGCGGCGACATCGGAGATGCACAACTAAGGGGCGTTTCTCCTACACCTCCGGAGCCCGTCTGTCTCGCCTCTGTATACTATAGCCACTGGTTCATTAGAGGCGAGTTGACACAACGCCAACTGTCCGCAAATTTCGAAGAGAGCAGGGGCAAGGGGGGAGAAGTCCGCCCGGAATTTGAACCACCGCAGTGACGTGATACTCGCATCTAGTGTTCCACACGTCGCAGTTACAGGAACAGGAGGGGCCGCTCACAAATGACAAGTACACATTTCGAAGGCCTACCCGTCATGTCGAATTCATTAATGTGGGATTTCAGCAATCCGAGCTGCTAAGGGGCGAATTTTTGAATAACGACCGCGTAGTAAGCTCACCCCCCCCCCCCCCCTTCCCCCCAACAGACAAATATCTGGTCACAAGCGACTGCATGCGTTCTTTATGTGGCAAAAGTGATTGCAAATGCGTTGTGCTGCAGACTGGACTGCTATCCTGCGCAAAAAGTGCTTCTCGTATGCCTTGGTTTCTCGTTTTAGAAGAAAAGCTTCGGTTTATTTTAATTCCTTACGTCCTAGGTTAACTTCGCTGACCATTTCCTGCTTTCAACTGGACTTACATTTTCTACAAGTGTACCAATTGCACACGCATATGCAACTTACAACTGCAATGAAGTGAAGCGTATCAAGCCACGTGTCCCATATGGGCTAGTATAGAGTTATTGTGATTTCATCAGCTTTGCTAAGCTTAATACAATCTACAAACAAACAAAATAAGGCCACTGTTTTCCGGGCACAAGTCTTGTCGGTGCTCAGTTTTCACTGCGCAACCGAATTGAGACGACCCGCCGGTGGCCGGCCGACTGCTTTTGCCAGCGCTGTGGCCGGCGCGCGGCGCCAATTAGAGAAAGTGCGCGTGATAAGAAACGTCAACGGAAATCGGAAGGGAGGATTCAGAAAGCCAACAACATCTTCGAATCGATGTTTCTGCCGAATAAATTCACGTAAACACAATAAGAGCCTATACACTCCAGAATTCAATTAGTCCCGCAATGTTTGCAAATCATCTCAGTGTCCCTTTAAATGTTCGATAGATTGATAACTGAGCCACCGTGGACACTACATTGCATACTGAGCACGTAGCGCCGAGCGAATAGATGTGTTTCAGGATATGATGATGCTCCTCCCACGCAGTTCTTCAATCCAGGGCCTGTTCATGACCGCTGGAGTAACTGTGAGCAAGTCAGGAAAAATTCTGCTGGAGGAAAATGTAATGTGATCTATTTGCCTTTGTAGTGCTCGGCTAACTCCGTATGAGATAACTGTAAAGATTTCAACTATCGGGATTCGAATTCAATCAACACATCCGATTACTGGATCAGTTCCTTGAATAAACCAGTCGATTATTCCGGTTAAATTTCGACATCATTTCATTTCGCAAAATCAGAGCTCTGTCTAACAAGTTCTGATAAGCCAATGGTTATGACTGTTGTTGTACCAACTGTTCTATAACAGCAGGTTTACCAAAGGGATCTGTTTTAGGACATCTGCTTTTCATATTTTTATAACGGCCTGCCCAGTCGTGTTGGATTGTTTTCTGGTGACTGTAACAAACAATATATCTTTATTTGCATCTGCATCACATCAATCTGATGGTGGGAGCTGCAAGTAGCTTGATGGAAGCTTGACGAGGCCCGCATCCCCCTTCTGTAACCAAAGCCCCCTGTTTGCTACATTTTAAAATCTCGTCATCTTCTCATTCAGTCATCTTGCAGAGCTACCTCGACAGCGTGTGTAACAGGTGTCGCGGAAAGTGACGCATGCTACTTAATGTTAAGAAATGTAAAAGCACGCCTGTTTTATAGTTTTCTTGAGACCACTAAATTCCAATGTATCCTTTGTTGTAATTGGGAGATTGGCTCACCAGAATACACAAGCCAGTTTAACGGTGCTTGTTTGTTATCTATTGAAAGAGCTGATGAAAGGTGGCGATCACCATATTTTCTGCACTTAACTTTCGGCGAAACACATCTCATTTGCACAGTCGTATGGTGCCGCCAAGATTACCTGATTATTTCAATAGTTTTGTGGGTTTGCAGGTTGAGCCCACACTATCTACAGGCTCGACAAGTGTATCTAATGATAACAAAGTGTATCTAATAAAAAATAATATAATTAAATATAACAAAAAACACAAGTCGAAAGAATCGTGCACAAGTCACGCCTGTTGGTTTCTCAGCAGTTGGTAAGGGTTCAGGTGTGCTTCAATCGTTACGCCTGGTTACGCCGTATACGGGGCTATTCCGCTCTGAAATGTCACATGTTTCACTATAGACCTGATTGGGTATTTCAAACTTCCGGCTTTTTCACCGCGGTGCCAAATTTGTGAAACAAATGCACGTTTTTGGCTGTAAATCCAAGTACCTCACATGCATTTTCCCACGTCACATAGTGACGTAGTAAGCGGGTAATTTGAGATCCAACCTATTAAACACAATGTCTGAGTGATACCAGCAACATTTCCTGTCATACAAAATTGTACACCGGTCTGTGAGCCTGCAAATCTTTCGAATAAATGAATGGTCTCTTTAAGAGCACCGTTTTATCCCCAGTTAACTCGTACGAGCACCGTGGGCTCAATAATACGTCCAACCGTTCCTGGCTAACTTCCGTTGAATGCGTAGGTGCTCAGGCGAACCGCCTGCTTCGTTTCTTAGGGCGCAACTTTCCTTCTGTGTCTGCGTCTCTCAAATTGCGCATCTATAAAACGCTAGTTTGCTCAAAACGCGCGTATACATGCGCCATTACGGGACCTTTATTTTGCTAGCGAAGTTATTAAGAAGCGAGCAACTCCTTCCATTTTTTCTCATTAATACGTCTTGCATGAAGAGTACCACGTAACTAACCTGTCTTACCATGCCGCCTGAAATGCTCTCGCCTATCTCTTTCTCACAGAATTGACCATTGCAACCTTTATTTTAAAGAAATCAGCGTCTCACCACGTCATCGTATGTTTCCCTTCGCTCCTATCATGGTTCAAAAACAAGTGTGTCATCCTGTCGAACCAACCACTGCAGCGACTGATTTGTTCCAAGTGCAATCAGAGGTTGCAATCATCTTGCTTATGACATTCTGTCCTGCATTTTCGACCCTGCTCAGTTTAAAACGCTTCTCTAACATGTTTAAACCATATTTAGTGCATTCCACTTTGCTACTGTGTTACTTTTGCAGAACTATACATGATCGATAATGCGTTGATTATACGCACGATTCGTGGAAATGATAACTAGATTAAGGTAACTCGATAACTTAACGAAAGTACGGTGGAAAAGTTAGGATTCGAGCATTGCAGAGGGTAGGAACCATTGTAAGTTCATAAAAGGTCCCGCAGTGGACATAAAACAGAATGCCGCAGCTGATGATGATGATGGTGGTGTTGGTTCCGACGACGATTCACAATTTGCAATGCGGGCGCAGAAGACAATTGTGCAGCACGTATTTCTTTAAATTGTGCTCCCACTGTAGAAAAATTACGAAAACCATGATTGGAGAGAGGAGAAATTTCGAAATACTTGGTCGCAGGCACACTGACGCGAGCAAGAAAAGTGAAATGTAATTTGTTGATTGATTGATTGATTGATTGTGGGGTTTAACGCGCCGACGCAACGCAGGCGATGAGGCGCGCCGTAGTGGAGGGCTCCGGATTAATTTTGACCACCTGGGGATCTTTATCGTGCGCCGAAATCTCGTACACACGGGCGTTTTTGCTTTTCGCCTCCATCAGAAAAGCGGCCGCCGCGGCCGGGAATCGAACCCGCGACCTCGTGCTCGAAATGTAATTTGTGCTTACAAGTGTTCAGTATAATAAGGCACGTGTAATGGTTGTAGCCCTTACAGTGCGCGTCCAATTCGTTAGCACAAATGACATTGACTCACCTGCAGTTGATTCAGGCGGTTTTCGAGCACCTGTCTTGGGTTCCTTGTCTTTTTTTAATTTACGTAAGTGACCTGCCGGATAACATATTCTTTCAAATATGCCTTTTCCCTGACGACTGCGTGATACACCGCAAAGTTTCCAATGATACAGACTCCAATGATACAGACTCATCCCTCCAAACAGACCTCTACAAAATTGTTTAGTGGTGTCTCATATGGAAATACTAACAAATGTAAGTCCACGTAAATCCACGCGTCCGTACTAACCCAGCGTGCGCAAGCTATCATCTTAACAACAATTGCCTAGAATAGTTAATTCTTACCATTACCTTGGCGTCCACATTACTAAAACACTTTCATGAAAGCTACATATCGAATACGTAACTTCCACGGCTAATCACAATTTAGGCTACATCAAAATAAATTTTTACCAGCTCCGTCGTCATTAAAGTTAACACTATACACCACGTACGTTCGCTGACAGTTGGAGTGCGCATTTTCAATACGGGGCCCAGGCCATGCTACACTAATACACGCAGTCGAAGCTATACAAAACCACTCAGCTCGTTTCACCGTGACCAGCTATCATCGTATAGCTAGCGTAACTCTCGTGGCAACGACGTTACGTCTTCCAATACTTGCTACCCGCCTGAAGCTATCTAGCGTTCTTCTCTTCGACAAAATATTTTATCACGATGCTTCCTTGCGTTCTCTTTGGATTGAACCTGCACGATTCATATCATCCCTATAGCTATCATTCACAAAAGGTTAACGTGCTCCGCCACACGCCCGCGTACCACCAGTCCTTTTTTTACCCGAACCAGCAATGTCTGGAATGGGCCTTTTCAAGTAGCGCTCTGAGCATGCGCTACTCTCGCTCCAAGCGACCTATACAAAATGCAAACAAAACGACGCCATATTGGATTATCCAGTTGCGAACGCCGAGCCAGCTAAGTGAGGCTTTGTATTCTGAGCTCTGAAATCGGCCTGCAAGTAGGCGCTGGCTGCCATCTAAAGATTTCGCTGCCACCGAAACCATGCGCGGCTCCTGGGACGTCTTCCTCAACTGCGCAGGGCAGGCCAGAAAAAAGAGGGCGTGTTCTTCTACAATACCCCAAGCATGGTTCGGGCGGCCGCCGCGAGAGGGCTACGCTACTTGAAAATGGCCCAATATCTACCAGCCACCCTAACAAGATAGCCGACCCCACACTGTTCAAAAATTCATTGTCAAAACTTGTTTAGTCGTTTTACATGAGTCGTGTACTTATTTTGTTTTTGTTTTTCCTTTTCCTCGCGCTGCCGACAATTTTCTTTGGATAGCCGCTTCCTTGTGTACGTTTTGTTGTAGATTTTTTGTTTCTTGCCCCTCTCCTCTGCAATGGACTTCAATGTACCCCGAGGGTATCATAAATAAATAAATTGCACAGCTACGGGCTTTCGTATACGAGCACGCTCCTTTTTAACTGTTCCTACGATTACAAGCGCCACTGCTTTTATTAAAGTTTTCTTATCCTTTTATTAGTGTGCCATTACAGCAACCTCTGTCTGTATACCTTTCGCACTAATTTTTGGTCGCGTATGGAGCTGCTTCCTTATCAAAACGCTATCCCCTTCTCAACCCAACCCCTGAGCAGTGGGAGGACCGGCTGCCTAGCGAAGGGCGACCTGGGTGACCAGCTTTATCTGATATCCCGGGCGCAACTGGCCGCCCGTGCCGAGGGCCTCGTGGGCTAAGGACGCCACTTCCAAACGGCTAAACCACCCACGCTTCGGCTCGAAGTAAAACCTTTATACCACCACCACCAGGTCGTTCGCTTATTGATGACCGCCATTATTGACCTATACATTGACCATAATGTATAAGAGGACAGGCTTTCGTGCCAGCGGCCATGTTCCCTCGCTGTGTCGGTTCAAAAACTGGGTTGTATCAGTAAGGTCTGTTCATATACAGTGCGCAATGAGCGCGCAAGATTTTCGCGGCAAAATTAGAGTTTCGAATCCGGTTTATGCCTTACTGCGTCTGAAAATGCGCCCTTCGCAAATGTCCGCAGCGCTCGCCGGCACACAAAACCAAGAGCTGAAGTTGCATCTTTGAAATAGAAACGTATTTTTCCATGCCTTCTAAAACCTTGTCCGCTTGCGTACGTCAATGGCAGACACCGTCGAGAGTTCCGACGCGAGTTATGTGCTGGCTTAGGTGGCGCCATCTGTGTCATGATTTCGTAACCGCTAGCTATAAATAGAAAAAGCTTGTCTTTTGTTCCCCCCCCCCCCCCTTCAAATCTGAAACCATCTTTGGTCGTTACTAGTACGTTCATCAACGTCGCAAGCGCCGGCATAACCAAAGCACGATTTAAACAAGCGGTTAAATCCTTCAGGGGCCGTAGCGAAAAAACAATATATTGCTACATTCGCGATTTCTGTCCATGGCACTGCCTCATTTTAAAAAACCTGACTTCTACATTGACATAAGACTGCCCTTGGTAGAAAAAAGGAGGAATACCGAGTTATGTCTTGCAATTTTCGGTGCGTCAGGCATCCGCGTAGTAGTTGTGTTTGAAAAATAGTACGAGAACAATATGGCGGGCTTATACGTTACTGATATTACAATGTGTAGGGCTTGAATACCTTTTTTAGCTATTTGCGTTCTTCCACAAAGCTCTAAATACTGATGTAACCGTCTAATTTTATAAAGTCACCCGGTTAAAAAGCTTGAAGCATGCAGAGCTGGCACCGTAAGTTGCGCAACAATTCCCACCAGCCTCTTAAAATAGTGATTTTTATGGACGGCTTGTTACACATCAGACTTATTCAAAAGAACTGGTTTGTCTGAAATATTTTTGCCCTCGATACCGTAATATGCGCAGACAGGAGTAAATTAATGTTTACAACGTTGCGTTACGCGATAGAACTCCTTGAACCCAAATATAAAGGTTGATAACAATTTACGTTTTTATTTACATATTCTTGCTAAGCTCGAAGCATTGCCCCAAGAAGTGTACGAATCTCAACCTTTTTTATATAACTTTCATGTTATTGTAAGCAGTTTAGTGCTTCCACTTTTAAAATTTAGCCTTATAATTTGTTTGCTGCGGGGACTTGGAGCTGAGCGACCGGTTTAGGCCTTCTCTTTTCGTTATAGTTGTTGTACAAGAAAACTGCTCACGACCTCACTGCATTTGTAATAACACGCACGAGTGTATATAGTGCTGCTTCTTCTTGTAGGTTACGAAAACTTGGTTTCCCCCTACATTAATCACGTTAAATTTCATGACACAAGACCTCACCCATCTTACGATATACGCATGCAGAACGCTTACGCATTAAAATGAGGGTTTGTCTGTCTGATTCATTAGTATAAACGAAGCGCGACAAGAATAGACACGGATCGAAAGAGACGAACGGAAGGACTTCCAGTCATTACTAATGACACCTCACACCCGCCAAGCCTCACCTATCGTAATCTTATGTGCGTAGAACCATTAAAGAAAATCAGTTCGATGAAGCATGGATACGTGCATTCCTATGCCGTGGTGTGTCCTGTTGTTTGCATTGAAAGTCTTCTGGCTCTTCCTGCACCTCCTGATTTCGGTAGAGTGGGGACAAACCTTTGCGACCAGAAAATACGCTGAAAGGTAGCCCACCATCTCCATACTTCACCAGCACCCTGATGCATCATCGATGTGTCCTGTCGTTAATTCTTGTGCATTGCTGTGCAACTTGCGAATAATATAAACATGCGTTCGGCACCTAGGGGAGGCAACGCCAATTTTTATGGAAAATGTTATTTGCATGATTAGAGAGCTTTAGCACAGCGTATACCGTGTTTACGCTACCGTGTTTGCGGAAGCCGACTGCGCGTGCGCGAGAGTTACCGCGAACAGCAACTTTCCGGCACCGCCTTTACCGTCGCCAGCGAGCTCCCGGAAAAGACGAAATGTACCATCGCGTATTGATTACAGCAAATGCAGTGCTCTCGGCCCTTGATGCTTGGTAAAGCCGATAAATGTAATCTTATTTGATGTTGTTCATTACGCTCCTGTTGAATGATGCTCAGCGTGCTACGGCGGCCTCTTCTTTCCTGAAGGTCACCGGGCCAGTACAAATGCCAACTTGAGTATACAACTGACTGTTATAATAACTGGGCGAAATGCCCATTTCGAATTTATTTCACGGTTTTGCAAATTCGTATACGCATTTTTTCTTACGCGCGCGACCGCATCCCCTCTATTGAAACCGCACGGCGTCAATAGGCACATTCCGTGTTGGCTCCCAGCCTGATAAGGAAACTTAAATTAG
Source organism: Haemaphysalis longicornis (assembly GCF_048455015.1). Lineage (NCBI taxonomy): Eukaryota > Metazoa > Arthropoda > Arachnida > Ixodida > Ixodidae > Haemaphysalis > Haemaphysalis longicornis. Next base: position 98,195,222 of record NW_027526295.1, read on the forward strand.
CTATTTAATGGTCGGTACACAAATCTGCTAAAGTGCTCGTATCATACTGCAAAAAGAACCTCGTTATAACGAACACTGATATAGCGAATTATCGGCTAACTAAATATAAACTGGTTATTCACGCTTTATTTCAATGACCCTTATTCTTTTATAACGAAACTGAAAGCATGAGAACCGTGCGCGATATCGGATATAACGAAGAAATATTTGACCGGGAGTCTGAGAAGCTACTTGAAAAAAAAAAAACGCCTTCCGAAACTGCAGGAGTATAAAGGCCCTTTTGTTCGTGGACAATGTGGACAACTTCATTCTGCCCACTGCTGTGAGTAGCCACCAGCCGAAGATCACATCCTTCATCAAATAAATAAGCACGCGCAGGCCTGTTTTGTCATGTGAACTTTTGTTCTGTTGTAGTTTCACGTACAGCCGGTAAAAGGCTTGTCTATAACACAGCTTTCGTACTCTCAGCCCTATCCTGCCCCGACGGAGCGGGATTTGAATAAAACGACTGCGGCATTCGGAAGTCTTAGCCCTTCGCTTTTGCCTCCGACATGTTTGGAACGAGTATGTTTCGGCAGTTTTCGGTAGTAGCTGGTTGAAGTTGAAATCGCTGTTATAGACAAGCGTTTTACCGACTGTACTCATGTTCCGGTTCATTGAAGCTGAAATGCAGCAAGGAGATAAGGGGGAGCTTGTTTCAAACAAGGTAACCCTATAATCCGCTATAATTATAGCGGATTCGAAGCCAGAAAAATGCATTTTTGTATCCAGTATTTTTGCGGGAGCCGATTTTTGTTAGAGCCGATTTTTACCTCTACTGTTACAACGAATATCGGATATAACGAACGACCTTACTGCCCCGATACCACTTCGTTAAAACGAGGTTCGACACCTGAAAAATGACACATGCATGCCTTAAACGGGCACAAAGGCCGGCTGTGAACGTTATTAAAAACCAAATAAGCCTAAATCATACAATGTGAATGGTTCTGATCTAGTTTTATGTGCGTTTTCTCTGCTCACGAGAGATCCGTGTGGTTATAGTGTAATTTCCTCCGTCCTATAGACACGTCACATCGACTCGATGACGCCGGCTGTGACGAAAGACGCGCAAGCGCGCCAAGCTCAATGTCGCGGATTTCGGGTCATTCTTGCCCTTTGTACAAGTTGGCGTAAACTATGAAATCGGAAAAGAATTAAATGTATTGAAAAATGAGATATCATCCAACATTATCACAGACCAGTGCATAGTATTTAGCTGGCGAGGAGCTCGAGGAAGGCTATTTAATGTTTGTGCTGCTTCTAAAAATAAACATGCCCTCCTACTTCCGCTAAGCAATGGAATATCGAATGGCACTAAAACTGCATCCAGAAGTGCGGGTTCGGCTGAGAACTGCTACAGTGTTTTGAGCTAACAGAAGGTTCAAACGAATCTTTCCATGGCGCGAAGTGTATAAATAGTGTAATCTTTCGTGATGAGACGCGTTTGCGAGCGCCATATGTGGTACAGTTAAACCTGGATTTAACGAACCTCTGTGTAACGAATTCCTGGATTTAACGAAGTTTTTCAATTCCCTATTCCCACCGCCATTAAAGCTCATGTGTTTGCGATCTCTATGTAACGAAGGCGTTGCGGCGTTGTTACCTTGATGTAACGAACTCGCTAAGCTGAACAGGCAGTGCTTTTTACACTTTAACGGAAAAATCGACCGGAGAAATGCACTAATTTATGGGATACTAGGGCTACGTTAAGGAGCCAGCAGCTATGAGAAACATCTAGAATCGTCAAAAACCAAATTATTCATGGTGATATTAATGAAAAGAGCAGCTAGCGCCACATCATGGCTAACGTATACCACCACCTTTAGGTATTCCTCGTGTGGCGTGACGCCAGGTGGCAAGAGTAACTACACTTCAATTCTTTTTTTCTCCCGTACCGCGAACTACCGTGTGTTTCCACGTGTGAGTGCGATGTCGGTTCGAGAGTCAAACTTCGAGGTGCTCGGCCTCCTTATCGGCGGGTAGTCTCGCGTTGTCACTGCTATCTGTGGTATCGGTTCGCCGGTGATGATTACTGCTGGAAAAAAAAAAAACACGAAGTTTTCTCTTTTCAAGACAAGCTCGCATTTTTAAATTCCGTCACCGCTCGGTACAGTATCTCAGCTAGCACCCTTTCAAAAACGTTCAGTGGGAAAAAGGGACGGCCATTCAGCATGTTTGGTTCTTGAGACGCGCTTGGAACAGTCATTCAAACTAAGGAGTTGTATGTGTATACTCTCCAATGTCTTATCTTCGGTTTCACATTTACTTGAAATAGCACGCATGCAGTTAGCAACAAGTGATAAGGCTCAAACAGCCGATTAGCAATACAGCCCATTAAGTCAGCTCGCTCAAAACGGCCTTGAACACCAGGTTGTTGCGACGTTTGCTAACACCACTTAGTATATAAATTTGCGAAAGCGTAGGCGCTATGTCTATCCACAGCGCGAACATTCACGGCGTTTACGTGCGGTGATTATACTTGCGATAACGGCATCAAAAGGCTGACCGTAAACTCACTAAAACACTCGTTTTAGGGGACAAGATACTCCTCTACAAGCACACGGAAACTGGCCCTGAGACGTTCTTTTGGCCGACCACAAAATGATAATTCAGCCGGATATCAACTCCGTTCTGTCAAGCCTTCAGTTATCTCCGGCTGTTTTTGCATAACCAGAGGAAAGTTTTGGCGCGTGTACACGACGACACCTTTCTTGTCAATGACCCCAGACGCAGCGTCAATTTGGAATATGTTCGAGCCTATAAAACTACATTCTCCGCTAGGTGTAAACCTTGTGATCTTCCCGGGAGACGCATCTTATAGGATCTGCCTCGGTCTTGATGCTTTGCTAAACAGTCTTGCCGAGTTTAACCCCAAACCCTTCCTTCACATGTCCAAAAACTCGTTGTCGAGTTCCCTCGATTGCGTCCAATGGGCACGTCAATCGTCCCTTTTCGCGTGGTCACTTGAAAACATGTCGGCTGATTAGTTCATGCGCATTCATGCGTTATCTTTTGCAAAGAGCGATTGAAGACGTCCAACATGTTCAGAACATTTCATACGTGTGCTCCATGTGCAGCGCTGCGTTATACAAAACGACGCCAATTGCAAGTGAGACGATCCGCAGCGTGATAAACTATGAATATCACAGCAAAAGTAGCATTTGGAAAGCTGTGAAGAATTGGTATTTGATTTAGGAGCAAATATCCTGGTGAGAAGTCACGTCCTGAATGGCCTGACATGTTAAGGGAATTTGCACGGGTATAACAGCATTGCGAGGATGGCGTTCCGGGGTGTTATCAACACGCCAAGAAAAATGCTATAATAGTATTGTACGAGCAAGAACATGCCTTCACAGCCTGCGAATACATTCGAGGCTATGGTGATGCTACCAACGGCGCACCGCCGAAGGAAGCCAGCGAGAAGTAAAGAGACAAGTCAGACTAACATATTCGAAGGCCATATTTTTTTTTGTTTCCACTGTTGTCGTCCTTTATTTTTGACCGTGTCGCACGCATGACTCATGAGACAGTGAGAGTGCTTCTATGTACAAATGGTTACCGCCCGCAATTCGGACGTGCACACGCGGCACGGGACGCGACAACAGGAAGGTTTTCTATGCTTTTTTTTTGCTCAATTTTCTCTCTTTTTTACACAATTGCGAGTCTCACACACTGCACAGCGTCTTGTGTCGGTTAATCGCCAGGGGGTCCACACGTCGCGGATAGAGAGACAGAAGCCGCGCAACAAAGTGCCATGGAGAAGATAACGAACCTGCGGCTGCTGCTGATCCCGCTCTTGCCACGAGTCGGTGCCAACGGCTACCAAAGTCTCTGTTGCGTCGCCGCTGACGGCTGGCCACAAGGCGCGCCGGAGATGATGACTGGGCACGACGCCCGGTCGGTCGGGGTTGTCTCCGCAGGCGCGCGCACGGACCAGTCTCGCCGCGTCGGAATCGCGACCGTGTCCCCCACACTTGGTTCAAAGTTCGCACGCACCCACGCACTTTCACGCACACACACAGCAGCCCAACCACCTCGCGCGCGCGCGCTCTACCGCGCGCGTGTTGTGTGAGCCAGAGCAGCGAGCTGAGCAAAGGTGAGAAGAAGCACAACGTCGGCGTGCGTGGTGCGCGGTGCCTGCTCTACAAAAGAAAAAAAAAAAAAGAACACCGAAAACGAAGACGCCAACGAGAGTCCGGACTCTGTTCGTGCCTTCGGCCTGTTCCTTCGAGATCTGTGTATGTACAACACACCTTCTTCAGCGGCGGGAATGGAGCGATGGGCACTCACCGCGGATGTCGGCTACTGAAGATCCTGCTGCTGCTGCTGCTGGAGCTGCTGCTGGTAGTGCATGGCGAGCCGGGGGTCGGTGCCCTCGGCGCCGCCTTGCGGCAGGTACATGGAGATCATGTCCCGCAGCTCCGGCGTGCACCCCGACCGGCCCCGGGGGTTTCCTGGCGAGCCCTGGGGCGGCGTGGGGCTGGAGTCGGCGCCGCCGGCGGACTTGAGCTGCATCTGGGGCACCGAGGCGTAGGGGCTGGGCGAGCCGTACGAGCCGTTCATGTAGGGCAGCTGCGGGTCGTAGCGCGGGTAGTGGACCTGCGAGCCGTAGCCCTGGTACGCGTCGTGCATCATGGCCGCCGCCGCGCTGGGCGCGTACCCGTTGGGCATGTAGCCGTTCATGGCGTACATGTCTCGCGGCACCTGCGGCGCGCTGGCGGGCCTCACTGCGGCGGCGGCGTCGGCGGCTGAGAGCAAGCCACCGGCCAACGGGTACTTGTCCTTCTTGAGCAGCGTCTTCGTCTTTCGTCGGGGCCTGTACTTGTAGTCCGGGTGCTCCTTCATGTGCACGGCGCGCAGCCGCTTGGCCTCGTCGATGAAGGGCCGCTTCTCGGCCTCCGAGAGCAGCTTCCACTCGGCGCCCAGCCGCTTGGAGATTTCCGAGTTGTGCATCTTGGGGTTCTCCTGGGCCATCTTGCGCCGCTGGCCGCGCGACCACACCATGAACGCGTTCATGGGCCGCTTGACGCGGTCCAGGTCCTTCTTCGAGGCCGCGCTGCCCCCGCCGTGGTGGCCGCCCGCCGCGTGGCCCGGGTGCGGCTGCTGCTGGCCGCCCGGGTGGTGGTGGCCGCCCTGCAGGCTGGTGTGGCCCACCCCCACCTGCTGCGGGGGGCTGGAGGAGACGACGGGCTTGAGGTCCTCCATGGGCTGGTGCGGCGGGGGCCCGCCGTAGGGGAAGGCGGCCGCGTACTCGCGCTCGAGCGACAGCGCGGCGGGGCTCGCCTGCTGCTGCCGGTGGTGGTCGGCCGCGACGCCGCTCGAGCACAGCTGGCACGGGCAGGCCGCGGGCTGGCGCAGGTCGGCCGCCGCATCGTGCTGCCACGCGGCTGCGGCACGCGGCCAGGACGAGGTCGACGTGGAGGCCACCGCGAAAGCTGGGGCTAAACTGGGCGACGGGGCACTCACACCCGCGCCGTCCCGCACACAATCGCCACACTGCACGCACGAGGGCCGACAGGCTCGGTGTGACCGCCGCTCGCTCCCGGCCGCCCGTCCGGTCGCCGCGGCCGCCGAGGCGCGCGGGCTTCCCGGCTCGCCATTGGCCCCCGCCTCCTCTCGGGGGGAGGCGCCGGCACGCCCGCGCGCAGGCGCGGCTTCGCAAGCGCCGCCAACGCTGCCGCCGAACTCGCGCCCAACACCGCCGCCGAGCGGCGCTACGCTACGGCTTGATGCGCGAGCGTGCGCGCGATCGCGCGCTCCGTGGCTGCGGTTGCTGCGGCCTCTGGTGGCGCGGCATCGTTGCGTGCCGGAGGACGCACGTTTCCCGGATCGCACGCGGCCCCCGCTTCTGTCGCGCCCAGACCCGTTGGTAGGTAGCGTTGATTGTAGTACAGGGTATTACAAGAACTACCAGCGCATTGCAGCTTCTCAGGCAACGCTAGCCTCTTCCGCATAGCTGCCCCTTGCCCTCTCAGTATTTCTGTGCGGGACTTCCCTCACACTTTTGCTACAGTGCGTCGACAGTCTGTCAAGTCATTTAAATCTTTCTCGCGGCCGCCTTTGCCTTCGCAATTTGGATTCCTGCCAGGACTTTGTAGATATGGCTGCGTCCCATCCCAACAAGGGGTCGCATCACAGTTTTCTCCGTTAGGTTCATAATCATCCCAGACACGTATATATCCAGTCCGCACGTACCAACCAGCCGCATCCACTGAAACCATCGCTATTAAACGGAGGTTCGGTGCCTCGGTCGGAGAAGGGTCAGTCGATATTGCTTTCTGCTTTTAGCGTCAGACCGTGTAACGTTATGTTCTCGACGCTCTTTTTTTTTTTTATTGTCACTTTCAAAATTTTATACAAAAAACTTTAAAAGACATTTTTAATCCCATAGCCTGGCTGGCTAGTGTCGGGACCAATAGTTAGACGTACCGCATAACTCCGCAAACGGTAGCCAGTGGCAAACGGAACAGTTAGAAATACGTATACTGGATTACACAGTGCATTTTTGGGGACAAAGAAAAGCGCAGATTATTCATCAAACTACAGCACTATCCTGTAACATAAAACGCTTCATGGCCGCAGAATAGTTTTGTACGGCTTCCACATCTGCCGGTATATCATTCCAAATAGGGCACCATGAAATTCCATTATCCGCCGAGCGTATACATTTTTAGCAACCGGCAATTTAAAGCAATTGTTCGTGGCAGCTGTTGTACTGAGCGCCGGTAACTTAAAAATGCTTAGTGGTGGAGTGTCGCCCTGTTTTACTATTCTGTTTATTATATCCGCAACGCTTATTACTTGAAAAGACTGCAGCGGAACTACGCGCTTGTATTTGAACGGCGGTTTACTGGTATCAGTCCTATTCGAAAATGTAATAATTCTTATTGCCCTCTTTTGTAAGCGGCTGAGAGGTTTCAGATATGTTTGATATGTGCGGCCCCACGATTTTATACAGTATCTTAGATGGCTATGCCCAAATTCGAAATATAGGGCACGCAAGGTGGCCGCGTTGAAACATTCACGGGCTCTTTAGTAACGTGTGACAGCCATACGCCACCTTCGAGCATGTCTTATCTATACGAGATTTCCAGTTCGTATCTGAGTCAAACATGACACCTAAATATTTAAACGTGGTTACTCTCTGTATACAACAGCGTAGACTCCAACTAAATTAAAGCTACAAAACTCGGGTTGTACCTTCCTGGAGTGGAAGACCATATATTTAGGTGGTTTCGTTTAAAACATGAATTAACTCTCTGAAGCTCTTCATTGATTTATCATTCGATCTGATTTAGGCTGTTTCCAACAAAAATTAGTGCCGTGTCATCCGCATACATTAGGGCTTCCGAGTGCAGCAACACAGAGGGAAAGTTATTGACATAGAGGGAAAAAAAGGACTAGGTCCAATAACTGAGCCCTGTGGTACTCCTGCGACCACTGACTCAGTAGAGGACACAAAACCATCTATCACTACTCGTTGCTGTCGGGCGGAAAGGTAGCATTTAAGAAGCTTATGGATTCTGCCTCTAAAGTCATAATCATGCAGCTTAGTTAACATTATGCTGTGGTTGGCTGAATCAAATGCCTTCCTTATATCTAAGAAAACTACGATGGCTAGCTTGTTATTGATTAGGGCCTTAATAACTCGTTGGAGTAATACCAGAACCGCAGAAGACGTGGATCGTGCGACCGGAAACCATGGTGGTTTGGGAAAATTATACTATGTTTGGAAGCGAATGATGTAATTTGCGCTGAAAGTATCTTTTGAAATACTGTATTAATCACCCTTTGCACAGATATTGGCCTGTAGCTCGAGGGATTGGAGCGGTCACCATCTTTGTATACAGGGACGATTTTGACCAAGTTCAATTGGGTACGTACCACAGTCTTGCCAGTGGCGAAAAATATGCGACAGGTGGACTGCCAAAATGTCAATGTTATTTTTTATCAATTTAACTGTAATAGCGTCAAGCCCGGCCGCTTTACTATCATCTAAATTCTTCACCACTGATAAGTGGTGTGGCAGTTCTATTTCAGACATACCAAACCTATCGGAGACTGGTCTAGAAGGGCGCGTATGACCCGAAGTGTCAGGAAACTGGTCAGCCAAAGACCCCCCGACGTCTGCAAAATAGTTGTTAAAACTATCCACCGTGTCCTGTGTTATGACATGAGGCAACACGTGTTTATTGTAATCTAAACCAACTGCATTCTTAACGATCTCCCAGACTCTTTTGGTGTTGCCTTCAGCTTCTTCGACGAACTGAAGTATTCTTTTTGCGCTATAAGACTTGAATTGTTTTAGGTAATATTCATTGTTCCTATGCTGCTTCCATTTGTGGAACCACCGATTCTTCTGTTTTAGTATCTCCAAAATAGCGGGTGTCACCGAGGGGTAGAGTGGGTTGATATATTTATTATTGATTGTAGTGGTGCTTAATAAGGCAGCATGTTTAAGCGAGCGTATGAAATTCGCGTACTCAGTATTAACAACCTCTAGCGCAGAAATCAATTTGACTTATTTTGTTTCGTAATAACTTGTAATCGATATTGGTAGTGACTTTCCCCCTGGATGGTTTAACATTCAGAGGTTCAATTTTAAAGGCAACCAAAATAGGCTTGTGGCAAATTATTGCACAACACCATAGCGTCGTTCAGTCGACGTGGCTGGCTATAGGGGCCAGAACAAACGCCGTAACAAGGTGAGCTGCCATTCACTCTTCCTCATAACGCCAACACCGAGCATCCGCTGTGCACCGCCTCTTGTTCTCGGTACACCATGTAAGGCTGGCCCTATGCATGGTTTTTGAGTACCCCTCGTCTCTGCAGCTTCAGATACGTGGCCAATAACTGTCACAACTGACGAGGGTTAACGTTTCCCCCGCCGGCATCCGGCGCCAATCCCTCGGCGATTCCCCTGGCCACCGCGTGGTGGCGTGTGAATTAAGAGCGCGCTGGGCGCGCACGGTGGCGCGGCGGGGTTACCGCCGAGAGGTTCGAGCGCGGCGTTGGCTGAGCGCGAGGCGTGGGGATGCACGTATATTGTTAGGGTCGGCCTATTTGCATGGGGTCCTCGCTCCCTTTTTTACCGCACCGGGGACTTGTCACTTAATGCGTAGCGCCCTCTCTATTTGCGGGCCAGACATGCCTTAACGCTGCGTCCCTGCTTAGAGAGGGACCGTGGATTCCTGTGCAGAGTACGAACGCATGTTCAGTACGGTTCGGGAAAAAAAAAAAAAAAAAAAAAAACTACGTCTATCTATATAGGTACCCAATTTTCTTTGGGGTTCCAACTGGCATTTATTTGGGGTTCCAAGTTCCAAAGGGTATTTATTTGTCTTACTGTTCATGAAATTCTAAGAGGTTCATCATTCGTAACGTACCATGCCATTGAGAAATCCAGAAGTGGCCGCCGTAAAGGCAGTGTGGTAAAGCATGTTTTACAGGGTGCGAATTTCGCCCGCGAATTCGAAACTACGGCGCCGTTCGTGTGGCAAAACGATCTATTCTCGTCGCTGTGGCAAATCGCAAATGTTTGGAACGTCTGCTGTGAATGCCACTTGGCGTTTGGCGATTGCAATGAAACTATGAAAATAGGTGGTTTTGCCCAACGAGCAGCGCCAAAGCTGCGAAATCGCTGGCGAAATTCGCACCGTGTCATATTTTTCCCGAAACACGAATTCAACACTATATGGTCGAAGGGGTCTACTAAGAAATTATCCCGGAAGAAACGACTCCGGAACTAAGGATCCCGTTACAAATGGCCCCAGATCGAATGGACCCAACTCCGAAGTAGGAAAAAATGGTCCCGGAACGAATGGTCCCAACTCAAAAACAGGAAAGAAAAAAAAAAGTGGTCCCGGAGCAAATGAACCGGGGGTTAACCTGGAAAAAAAAAAAGAAAAAGAAAGAACGTTCGCAGAAAACTGTTCATCGTGCTACTTTTTCTGTGGGATCAAGCTTGCCGTAGTGGTTTGTGTCTGCTTTGTAAAAAAAAAAAAGAAAAACATTATCCATAAAGCGATCCGTCCCTTTTACTCGATTTTTCGCGGGGAAAGAAAGGTGGGTGCTTTTTAACTAAGATGAGTTCTTGCGTGCTCATATCGAGAAAGGGTATACGACAGAGACTCAGTTTACACGGTATATACGAGACGGAAAAACCGATTTTTTAAAAATCCCGTTACAACTAACCCCCCCCCCCCGTCTTTAAATTCACACCGTTCACCAAGAAATAACCAAAAGGCAAAAATACACTATTTTGGAGGGCTGCACTTTCATGAAAGCAAAACACTAAGCAGCAGCTCAAAAAAAAAAAAAAGCTTAACGGCAGTGGACCATTTTAGCCGCCGCGGTGGCTCAGCGGAAAAGGTGCCGTGCTGCTGAGCCCAAAAAACGCGGTCTCGATTCCGGCCGATGCGGCTGCTCTTCATACGGAGGCCATGAACGCGCACAGCCGTTCTTCGTCGATATGTTGGCGTCCCGGGGTGGTCGAAATCAATTCGAGTCCCTCCACTACGGCGCGAATCATAGCCGAGGTGTAGCCCACGTGGCCACCAAATTTTAATTAGGAGACCATTTGGCCATTAAAAAGTACTTTTTAGATGAATGACATGCTGCGGAAACTTTGCAAGTCGGTACGACAGCGCAGGCTGGAAGAACATTGTCAAAACCTAACTAAAGACACGAAAAAAAGATTTTAGCAGACGTACTCCCTCCGACCTACAGCAAATGAAGCTTGATATTATTACTAAATTATACATTGGTGTAGCTCGGTCGTAAGGTGGCGAAGACAATGACTTGTACAAAGTGTCTTGTAGAGGTTGTGTGCGTCCGATGTGCTCACTACTCATATGTAATCAGTTGGTTTAGCTTACTTACCTGCAGTGAATCTTTGTGGTTGTTCAAATATATTAACTGCTGTCATTAATGTTCTCTTTTTAATATTATAAAACTATCTTTCAAGCCTTTGTAACGATTGTCTGTACGAGGAGGACGAATGTTTTGTTTAAAAATGATCATAAATATTATTAATATTTTAATGTGGTACGTACCTCATATATCGTATGGACCCCTTTTAGAACCAATTGGTGAGTTCTGTGGAAAAAGCGGAGGGGGAAGGGGGGGGGGGCGAAGAGAATGTACTGAAGTAAACTGCCAATTCAGGAACGACGTAGTTGGCAACGCAATAGTTTTCGAGAATGCTGGTTTGGGCCTGTTGGCAAAACATGACAAATAATTGAAGTGCTAGGTCAACCGGACAAGCGAGTCAACACACATAACTATTTGACAATAGTTTTTCTTTGGCAATATTTTTCCCTGTTGCAGCTTAAAAAAAAAAAAAAAAGAAACCACCCGATTTCCTCTTCCGGGTAGAATTACGAACCTGAAAAGGACGGCCCCATGCAGCATTCTTGTTTAACAGTGAAAGCGTTCCGAATTCACAGAAGCCCCAGTGACGTGTTTATGTTTTGGTTTCGTGACTGCCCGTGGGGCACCCGGAAGTCGTTGCCGCAACTTCCGGCAACCTTCTGGCTATCGCCTCCCAAAATTCCCCTTTACCTCTCTGGCCCCTCCCCATCGACTCCCCGCGTCCTCTTTCCCCGGGAAAGGGGACGTGGCAAAACACATGGCAATGATTACGACCGTGATTCGGCTCGCCTGGTACGCGGAACTATTTGCTCAGAATTTGGGCTCTTGCAACTTTCCCCCCTCGTGCCTGGTACGACAAGCTTATGCCAGTCTTAAATGTTCTCTACAAAAGCCACGACACAGTTGCCCCGCCTCGCCGTCTTCGGCCGCCACTTATACTCCCCACCTTCTCGTCTGCGGCGCGGCGTTGCTGACTTGAAAATCTTAAGAAACCGGGCAGTTCTCAGATTTCTACAAGTTTGGTTTGGTTATTCGGCTTCAAAATAAAAGAGCTTCCTAATTTGTTAATTAAAGAACTGTTTCCAGTACCACTCAAACGTAGGAAAAAAAAAACAGTTCACACCATTCCTTTTAACTAAGTTCAACAACAATAAACAGTGTCAAGCGTGAAACCTTTCATTCGTACTTAAACAGCGCTACGTACGGCGCAACGGCGTACCACGTTCGCCACGGCACGGGCGTTGGCTGTATACACCCCTCAGCTAAACGCTGCGGAAAAAGCGGAAGCATTGGCGCGAGCCCGGAGGCTTCTTCCGCCGGAGGGCCAAAATTCGTGGAATAAAAAGGAAAAGGATAGCCAGCGTGCGTTTACAAGTGTGTGCCGCAAAGGAACGAAGTTGAGTTACAAAGAAACGGGGCAGGAAGGCAGGGGTAAAAGGGGCTGAGGTAAGAAAGGACCTCGGCGTTGCGGCGGCCGTACAATGGCCGACGACAGCGATGACGCTACGTTGCCTACCCGAGGCGCGTTTATGCGCCTCAGGTAGAAAATTCCCGGATTCTGCCCATCGATGTGGCGTGTCTTTCGGTGGTGTAGGGCATATCGGTGCCCCAAACTGTACCGCGAATTATCGGGTGCAAGCTTGTTTGAAACTGCCGTTATATTTTTATTTCGGTATAACGTATCTATAGGGACAACAATCTGGCGCAGTCATTGCCCTTTTATATTGACGCCGCGTTTTATTTTTGCCAGTTATTTTGTCTAATACCTCGTTCAGGGAACACCTCTTCTGCAGCCAACTGATCGAACTGTTTTGCAGATGTTTTTGTTTAGATTTACAACAAGACGTTAGTTTATATTTGCTCTTTCTTTGCGGCATGCAAATCAGCTAAGGCGGTGTTTACGATGGCGTAACGCATTTTTAGTGCAATTTTCTGTGAATGAAAGGCACACTCACCATTCAAAGAAAGCAGCTTTACAAACATTCGGTTGTCCCCAAAAATGCAGAAAATCTTATCAAGAGTTTTTGTAGGCTGCGCTGTCTCGATAAAATGAATTCGCAAACGCAGTTGTGGCAAGCTTTTTTTTTTTTTTCCGGGAAAGCTTCTATATCTCTCCTAAATGCTAAATAAAACGCGTACGGGTTGAGCGCACAAATAACACTCTTTCCCGTGTTCGTGCAAACCAACCTTTGAATTTTCCCAGAAAAACTTACAGGCCTGGAGGAGTTCGCGGTCTCCAAAGCGTCACCGCATTGATGCAAAAAAAAAGCGATACATTCACCATGACCTCACACAACCTTTCTGATCAGTGCAACAAAAAGCCACCGGAAAACCCCCCGATGATACAGTTACCAGTGCGGTTGGCCCCTCTCTTCCCCCTTGAGGAACAAGCTCTCGTCGCGGTCATACCGACGGGGCCCCTTCCTTCTCCGGGAATCGCTCCTTATTCGCCTTTGGTCGCCCCATCGGCAATAAACACTTCGAGTCACGCATCATGGACACCCGAGGAGTTCATACCTTTCTTCCAGTACAAAAAGCAGACATTTTGAATAGGCTGGTTTGGCAAAAGCTGAAACAGTCGCGTTCAAGTTTGTGCGGTTCAGTTTACGCATTGGAGAAGCACAAGTGAACCCCTCCCCACACCCTCCCTTATCTCTCACAAAAATTGCGGGTACTCAGCGCCCGCCCCACCCCTTTAGCCACGCTCTGTAAGTGGGCTGGTTGGTTACGAAGTCGATAGAGAAAGTAATGAAAGCGGAAATTTCACGCGCTGAAGCTAACTCGATTCCTGTTTTCCTTCTTTTTTTTTTTTTTCGGTGGTTTTGCGGGCGGGGGAGGGAGAGGAGAGATGTCGCGCCCGCGGCAGCCTGAACCTCGATCAGAAAATGTCGCGCGCGGGAGTGGGAGGAGCTTGACGACTTGCGCCAATAGGATGGCGCGCGCCTCATGGCGGCAGATTCGAAGCGTTCGAGACAGCCGGCTGGCTCCGCCAGAGATGTTTAGGCTTGACACTCCGGCAGATATTGAATGGGCGCTTTCACTAGCGGCGCGGGGGATGTTTTGTAGTACTGTTTTCGCCCTCATTATTAAGTCCTTTACCACAAAAACAACTTCATGTGTGCCTTGCGCGGCATTATAAAGAGCGCTAAGAAGCAATCGTTCGAGCTACCCACACCACTTCGCGGCCGAAGCCGCGGCCATGTGATGATGATGATTATTATTAGCGGCTTCCCCTTTGTAACAGGGTGGCCTTGCACAGCGGCCTTAGTCATAACGCCACTGTGCAATCACCTCGCAAAAAAAAAAACAAAAAAATACCTTCATGAAATGTTTGTGCTAGTCTGACTTCTTTGTTCGCATGTCTTCACAGTTTGTTCTCTGCTCTTTTCCCACCAACATTCTAACCTTCTTTTACTAACCTCTACTGCTGTCCAATTCACTTTTCTGTTAACCTTAACGCCAAGGGCTTCCGGAAGCTGGATGGCTCCCTCACTGAGGACTGGACGGATACTTTTGCACTCCGTTACAATATTTCGCATGGTTTCTAGCTGGCTCCCTGCCGCAGCCTACGCACAGTTCTTCCTGTACCGGCTCGCGTATAAGCGTTTTGGTCCGCAACCAATCCGCCCTGGCTTCAAAAAGCAATGCACTCCCTTTGGTATTAATGAAGAACTTTTCCCTTGTGATCTCCTGCTTCCCGATCCTGTAGATATCTCAGGATTTTTCCAGGTCGTTGTCTCTGTTTCTTTCACTTTATTTTTTATTGCCTTGATCATCGTCTCCCCTGATCTTCCAGGTTTCATATACTTTGTCCTGAGCCTTCTTGTTCTTTTGCTCCACTGTGTGTCCACGCTTTTTACGTGGAGATACCGTAACACTTTGGCCGACCATCTCTGGTCATCAATATTTCTAAGTCGTTCTTCAAAACCTATTTTGCTTTGTGCTTCTCTCACTTCAAATGAGGCCCATCCCATGTCTCTCTGCACTGCCTCATTTGTTATTTTACTGTGTGCTCCTAATGCCAATCGACCTACCGCCCTCAGGTTTACTTCTAGCCCAGATTGAATCTCTTATTTAACACACACTACCGCGTTTTAAAAGGTGAGTGCTGGTACCATTACACCCTTCCAGATTCCTCTCACTACTTCATATCTGTTATATCCCCACAGTGCTCTATGCTTCATGATAGAGGCGTTTCTTTTGCGTTTCATTCTTAAATGCTCCTCATGAGTTTTTAGATACGCCTGACCTCCTTTTGTCCATATGTCAAGATATTTGCATTCCGTTACCCACGGTATTGCTGCATGTTGAACGAATACCGATTCGTTACGGGCGTCGTCACCAGAACTCCCGACTTTGCTGTCGGCCGCGCCGCGCGCACCGAGTCGCGTGGGGCGCGCCGGCAGCGCGCAGCGTGCGGGTGTTTCCACGGCGGCGTCAGCGCGCCTGGGGGCGTGCGCGGCGCGTTTTCGCTAGGGAGCCTACAGGCGCCGCGCCTTCGTCGTTTAGGGCGGTGCCACTCTTCGACACAGCTCGTGCCGCCTTCCGCCGTCGGGCAGCGTTGCCAGCACACGTTGCCATAACAACGGGGCCGATACGGCGCCATGTTGTCCCCCACTCGGTTCACTGCCGCCGTGTGCGTAGGGCTGCGTCTTTGCCGCCTGTAACTCGCGGTGACTTTTGTTGACCACAGGAAGCTTTTCATAACCATGCCAGCTCGGTGAACGTGTTGGGAGTTGTATGAGCACCAAAAATGCCCGGCTGTTGCGTTCCGCAATGTACGAACCATTGCAGAAAAGGCACACGGATGTTCCGCTTCCCGGCCAGCCCGAACCGAAGAAAGCGCTGGCTCGTTCAAGTGAAAAGGGACCCCTGGGAGCCCACTGCTGTTTTTCGTGTTTGCGCTGTGAGTATTGCATCTCGGTTCATGTTTTTTGCACGCGTACTTGCAGCTATATTCTAATATTTAGATGTTCTGCACCTGCAACGCTTTCAGCGAGCGTCGTCGTGTCCTCAACGTCTCCTCCGTCGCCGTAGCGCCGTTGCGCGCCGGTAGCGCAGGCCATGGCCTGTTTTCATTGCTTTCACCGACGGCTGCACGTGGCCGAGCGGCAATTTAGACTGCGAATGCAGCGTGCGCGCAAGTGGATTGTTTGCGTGGCTCGATTATGCCGGTTTACCCGTGCATGAAACGTGAATGTTCAAAACTAAGCCTGGTTATAAAACATCCCCGAAAGACCCGGAGCGTTCACGCTTGCGACAGGAAAGGCGCGATTCTCGTCACTGCGACAAAAATTGGTTGATACCAAGCGACAAAAGCGATCGCTGGGCGACTGCGCAATCTTCGAACGCGCTGCAATTCAGAGTATGTTCTCATCACTCAGCTGCGTTCGGCAATCGACTTTGAAGCTGCCGTGTGCTGGATATTGATCGGGTCGGCCAAAAAATTGTCCCCTGCGTTGCTTGTGCTGATATTCCGCACGGGGGTGGAATATATGATTGATTCTTTCTTGCAACCCTGCCAAACTGCGTATGAGGGGTCACTAAAGTCTGCAAAGATTTCTGTGGCGAACCGTCCCATAAAAATTCCCGTACTGCATTAGTTAGAGGGCATAATCAATTTCCATTCCAAAAGGTAAAAAAACCGCGCGAGAACAAGCATTCTGCCTCACGAGCGAGTAATTCAAGTGCATTATGTGGTTTTCAAATGTTGTTGTTAAGATTAACTTTTTTCTTCTAGGCACATTTTGAAGATTCAAGTTTTGAGCAGCACCGACAAGATGGACTGAAAAATCTGAGGCCACCAAGGAAATGAAACGTTGGTGCAACAAGCGGCGGAAAAATGCCTATGCATTAGTAGATAATTCTGAGATATATTTCCTGCTTGCCTGCGAAAATAATTGCACCGTAGCACGATTCTGCATGTGAAAAACAAGTTACACCGGCTATGCGCACATGAAGCTCCAGGCACGAAAAATCGCGTAGTCGCGCTGTTCTACCCACAGCTAGTGGCTCCAAAGGAGGCACGGGCTAGCTTTTACCAAGGACGTGAATGCCGCATTAAACGAATGATCTCAACTGTGCCCAGCAGCAGCAAGTTTTTGGAAAGCTGCTTGGCGATAACCACGCACGATCGTTTCGAAGCAGATCGTGCTAGAGATAGCCTGTTCCGCGCCTCCGTAGGCGCGGCGCATGCCGGCACCCTAGGTCGGGCGGGCACTAGGGGTCCAATATGGCGGCCCGTCAAGTTTGGCGGCCGCCACAGCCACCGTTGAACAGAAGTAAATTAACGACGTTAATTTTAAGTGCGATGCACTTTATAAGCGACCCCAAACCTTCCACCGCCGGCGGCGGCGTCCGCAGTCCTCCTCTCCCTAGCAACGGCGTGGAGCGGAGAGGAGCGTCGGTAGCAACGGCGCGGTGACGTCACTTCACCACGTGACCGCGCTCGCTCCGCCTCCTCGCCGTGGCTGCGCGGGTGCGCGCCGCTCCCCGCACCGCCCCTCGCGCCGTGACGTCATGGTAAGACGTCACAGCGCGCCTCCTCTCTCCCCAGCAGCTGCCGCGCGCCTCTCTCTCCACCGTGACGTCACACTCTCTCCTCTCCCCCTCGCTCGGCTGCAGCTGCCCTGCGCCGCTGTCCCTCTCCCCTTGCGCTCGCCTCCTCTCTCAGCCACCTGGCTCGGCGCGGCGTGCCCCCCTATATATGCAGCGATAAACTGCCAGACCTCCGTGGGTCGGCTCGCGCGCGCTCACGGGCGAATGCCAACGGATTTTAACTTTACTCCCCCTCATAGCATCACCCCGTGCATTCGCACTTAACCATGTTCACTCTCGGGGAAATGCTTGGGAGTTTTTTAACATCTGCAATCGAAATGGGGTTTTACGCGCTGATTCTCCGCCCCTCGGGCTGTTCATTTCCACGCAGTACGGCCCGAACACAACTCTCGAACATTGAAATCATATCGCATGAGGAGATTAAATTATTAAAGCTAAAATGTAAAAAGAATGCCTGAGATATCCTATGCGTCGAAATGTCCGTGAACCGAGATGTCCTGCACCGAGATGTCCTGCACCGAAATGTCCTACACCGAAATGCTCGGATCCTACGAAACTTCGGGGGTAAACTGTGAACTTGAGTGGCGCAGAACAGAAGCTGTTGGAAGTCAGTAGACCCTTTGCAAAAAGGCCCGAGGATCTAGCGGAGGAGCAGTAGGCCATTCCGGCAACACTGTGCTCCGCCATCATGAAGGAAGCGAAAACAGCGAAAAGGCAGCAAATGCAGAGCAGCTAACGTCCGCCGCGGTGTAATAATGGTAGAGTGAACTAGAATTTTGTTCACTCTAATAATGGCATGCGCTTCTCGTAAAGTTGTTTTTCCCAGAACTGGATGGGAAAATAACCTTGCTGCTATTTGTTTGTTTGAAAAGCAGCATGGTCTGGACTTTTATTCGACAAAGTAGTCGACTGACAGACCCTACGAGAGCCGACAATTTCAGCGTCGAGTATACCGTCTTCTGGAATGACGAACAGCCGCCCGTTCGTCACATGGCGTTTCGTCATAGGCCGTTTGGTCACACAGGGTCATTCGAAATAGGCCGTTTGGTCACATAGGATCATTCGTCATAGGCCAGTTTGTCACTTAGGAAAGTTCGTCAGAGGAACGCAAAAGCAAAATTCGTGGCTTTTTTAGACGTAAGTGGTGATGAGGCATGACTATAACTACTTTGCACACCTTTTCGCAGTGCCGGTCCTCTTAGCGGCCGCCACGGCTATCCTAAACTGGCAGTAAGGAACGCCGCAAAAAAATGTTTGGCTTTCGGGCAACCCGTGCAGGAATTATGCTGGTCTTGCAGTCCATACCCCTCCCACCCGTACCTCTTGTCTTTCACATGAATGTCAGGGTAGCAGGCGCACGCTCGCGTGACTAATTTGCAGTAGCCGTAGCACTTCTTTTTCTTCACTTTTTTTTTTTTCATTTTCGTTGCTCCCTCACTGGTAGCCAAGTGCTCACAGCGTGGTCATTTTTGCCCCTTTTCTTGGAAAGGCTTTTTTCTGTGCACATAACTCACTCGAACTGTCCGAAAGGAGGATATGAAAATGTGCAGCCCTGTAGGAGGCATATCCGCTCCCCAAGCAGCTAGCTGAGGGGGCGCCCTTTTGCTTATTTTGTCCGAGAGCTACTGCCAAGAATGGCGGACCGGCGCCCCGCGCAGGCGCAGGTGGCTACTGGAAAAAGGTCCATCAAATAATTAGTTGCATCACTTGTATCAAGCCACTAATAAATGACACGAAATGGCCCATGTGATATTTCCAAGAACGAGAAGGTCGGTGCTACCACTTTCCCTATTACGGGACCACTTAGAACCAGACGCCAGGCCCGTCTTCCAAGAACTTTGTTGGGCTACGTCCCTGTCTCACTTTTCTGTCTTGGGTTGTTGAACTCGTATCTATAATCTTGTCCGAACACGTCACCCTACTGGCCCACTCTGGCTTGCATTCTTTGTTAAGTTTTGCTAGATGTACGGCCCAAAGTACAAAAAAAAAAACTAACTAAACCTGTGCCTCGCTTCTCTCTTTCGAGTCGAAAAAAAAAAAAACACGTGGGCATACATTTTGTGCACCTGTGACGAACTTTCCTAAGTGACAAACTGGCCTATGACAAATGATCCTATGTGACCAAACGGCCCATTATGAACCGGCCTATGACAAATGATCCTATGTAACCAAACCGCCTATTACGAAACGCCATGTGACGAACGGGCCGTATCCCTAATGAATGAATGTGCTACTTGCAAACATAAGGGGAAAAAAGAATCCACGTGAGAAACATGCGGCTCATGATTTACAGAATACATAGAGGCATGCCTCAGAGAGAAGCGCCATCAGTTTTTTGTGAGCAAGCACTTCAGGGGTGCGTGCGTATTGAGTTATCGCCGTCCTCCCTCCCCTAAGAAGTTTTCCCAGTCTCGCAACTATTTCCAGGCACGGCCAGACACCACGCTCCCTTCCCGTTAAGAAGATAGTTTGAGGGCGCCAGTGTTCCGAGAAGCCGCACCTATCACGAGGTTGGTGACAGCCACGGTCTCCAGACATGCGGACGTCTGATCGCGAGCATCGGCTGAGCCGCTGGTCAAACCAGGCTGTCGCGACAGCCAGCACTATGGTCAATTTCTTCTCAAGAGGTCAATGAGGGTCATCTCAAGCAAAGAAATTTGCTACCGAAGCGAGTTCGCTACCCCCACCCCCTCACCTTCATCCTATTTTGACCTTTGCTTTTTATGGGACGTCGCGAAGTGGCTAGTCTGCCGGCGGTGGTGCATCAACCTGCAGCAATCGACTGCTTTTCATTGAACCATGACGTGTGACTATCTTTACTTCTGGCCATTTTTGGCAGCGTAAAGCCGCCAGCAAGGCAAGCAAAAACATGTTTATGTGTTTGCACGAATAAACTGCATATATTTGTGCTCAAATGCAGTTGCGAACAATCAAGTTTGTTGTCGATGGTGGGTGACAAACTTCGAGTATTAGCTCACCTGCTGCCCTAAGCACGACTTAACGCTCCCGAACACGGCGGCAAAATGAACAAAGCGTGTTAGCCAGCAGACTTCTAAACCTTGCAGCATAACAAAAGGAGTGATAATACCTAAGTATTGCCTATTTCTGGATAAAAACAAAAGTTCATAAGCTGCAAGCTGCAAAATTCTCGAGTTCCAAAATCTCGATTAGTGTCGCTCTGCTAAAATTATGGCAGCCAGTTATTGTATTCGCTTTAAACACCGGTAGAGGGCTGCTCAGTACACGGAGATTTTGATTGAAATGTCTGCCACTGGTTTGCCTGATATTCGGAATAACAAAAAAAAAAAAAAGCGAGCAAAGGAAGCATGCGAGGGCGTGCACGTGCGAGAAAAAAATTTGTATACCGCATTTAACTCAAGGAACAGTGCATTGGCGCGAAGGGCAAACTAACACGGGGACAGTATAGCGCTTTGTCTCGACAGTGTTTTTGTTTTATTCTCTAAACCTCGTCTTAGTTTGTGCTTCCCGCCAATGCAATGTATAACCAACTCGCCCAAGCTTCCACTCTTGCAACTCAAGTGCATTCAGCCTCAGCAAATATATTATATGCGAACAGATGCAAAATACATTGTGCACAAGTACAAAGATATAAACATAAATACATTGACCCCCTGCCTTCCCTCATACAGGCGCTCGTGCATAGGTGCAGTAGTGGTGGGAGGTTCCCAGACAGTTTATCGAACGCCGTTTTATCAAACGCCGTTTTATCGAAAAAATGCCCGTTTTATCGAACGCCGTTTTATCGAATGCCGTTTTATCGAACCACCTACGTCCGTTTTATCGAAAGTGCGGTTTTGCGGCTTGCATTGTAATTTTCGGGGTTTATTTTGTTTAACTGGCCATCGCATTAACCTAACCTGCAGTAACCTTCCTCCTACATTCTCTCTGACGTGCATTACATAAAAAACCTATCTATATATGTTGACGCGCCTTTACAGTGTTTTCGATAACCTTTGTTTTATTAAATTATTTTTATTTTTCGAGTCTTTATTGATTTCACTCAAGCATGTATGACCCCCTTGTTTATATTACAGAATTTGCCCCTATAGTACCAACCCGAACCCCGTGCGCAATATTCCTTAGATGTGTATCGGCGTGTTTAGGTTAGTGTTGAAAAATATATCCCTTGCGCCATGGTTCATCATTACGTGATCCAGAGTCTTGTACCCCACAATTGTTCTAGTCACGTGGTTTACCCGCGACTCCTACTCGGACCTTGGGGTCACACTGTTTGCATCTGGAGAAATGTTGGGCCAAGAACTTCTGAAAGATTAGTGCTATGTGACTGGAACAGGGGGGTTCCGACAGTGATAGTGAGACCCCAACAGAGGTGGTGGAGTCTAGGAGAATCGTCACAAGGGAACCTGTCACAGCCAACTCGTCATAGGTGAACTCGTCAAGTAGGACAAGTCGTCAGAGGTCATCTCGCACTAGGGAAACTCGTAAGCTAGTACAGCTGGACAATTGCCCATCCCATCACAATTTACGTTTTTTGTTAATCATGCTCAAATAAAAAAAAAATACAGGATTTCGTATAATTTTCTACTTTTGCGTCAACACTCTTGATTCACCAACCTTACGTTTTCGTGGTGGCCTTGGAGGAACACACCCGACCAGGCAGCGCATTTTGTTGGTTTTTTGTGTGCCTTGTTCAGGTATAATCGCACGGGCCATAGTATTGCTCGTTCTCATTTTTTTAATTTTTCCATTTTTATTTAGAGGTAATCGGGTCACGACGCTGTATTTTGAGTAGACCTTCATGATTTCTCCATTTTCGGTGTTTACTATTTTGATCGTACTGTTTTTATGCCTTCTGATAAAAAGGCAAGAGCATGCACCCCAGCAGACATGCTGGGGTGCAACCAGAGGGAGATGAAAACGAACCAACCTGCAGTACGGTGACAATTTTGTACCTAGCGTTTTTCTCGTTAGTTCATGCAAGGCAACGAGAACAGTAGTACAAGGCTTGGTAACCTCTTAGCAACTGAACTCAGATCCCATTAAGAATTAGGAATGCAGAAATCGGGAGAGACTTTTGCTAGCGTTCCAGTTAGGTTTTTGACATTGGACCCTCAAGCGCCAAGAAGTGCCTGAATTATGTACAACATACGCGGCGAAATAATTAGATTATGTGTCGACACAAAAGCGGTTTATACAAAAAGGTACGAAGCATATCGAGGCATTTTAATCAATACGCCACAATGCCGTGATATGCTTCGGATCAGAGGGGATAGAGACACAAGGAGATTCGTTATGGCAGTACCAGTTGCGCAATGAACACAGCAAAAAATTCTGGTGACATATTTTGCGCATCACAAAAACAAACAAAAAAAAAACACGCAGGAAATAAAAGTCAACTAGAAGACAGACTATAAATGTTTTTAAATAGGCCTGCTGTGGAGACAAGATATGCAAATTACATAGCGAGGAGTAAATTTAAAAAACGTACTGCAAATTGTGTTACTCGAAAAGGCCGAGAAAAACACTTTCGATAAAACGGCTTCGATAAAACGTCCGTCGATAAAACGGCGTTCGATAAAACGGCGTTCGATAAAACGACTTCGATAAAACGGCGTTCGATAAAACGGCGTTCGATAAACTGTCCGGATCCCGTGGTGGGACCATATTTACCTAGTTTGAAGTTGGGACCATTAGATCCGGGACCATTTTGTGCGGTACCATTTGTTCCGGGACCATTTATTCCGCGACCGGCCCCATCGAGAGCCGCCCAACACAGGCGCTCCCGTGTGAAGCGGGGGCACTGTGAACACCCCGATCCCTCGTGACCTCGTTTTAATACGCATCGCATGCAGCGGGTACGTCATTAAATGAGCAGCACTAAATACGTTCACAATCAAGTCGATGCTCATGTGAATAAATTAGCCGAGACTGCAGTTACGAATCAACCGCTAGTGACACGAGCTGTTTGATTACCAAGAAAACCAATAAGAAATCACAAAGAATAGCATCACTGTGATCTTAGAAGTTACTAATTAGGAATTAGTGTATCTGCGGAGCTTTCAGAAATATTGCTAGGTTAAGCTAACGTGAGAATAGCGCAGCTGATAATTTTTGATCGCCAGCTAATGGAATGTCACAGTAATGTAGATGTTATATAGGATGGCTGCATTCCTAGCGGAAACACTGACACATCCTGGTATAGAAAATTAACTACAATCATTGGTTTATAACTTTCGCAAGCTTTTTTTTTTTTTTTTTTGCAATATGGAGGGTCTGCGACAGCACAGGCATTGCATCAGCGCGAGTAAAAATCTCCCCTCTGACAATGGCACAAACGACAATAGTGGTCTCGGGACCGGCCGTCCAACTGCAGGTAGAAAGCGCAGGAAGCGAAATGTTATAACTGAAGAGCAAATTTACACACCCACCTGCAAATCAACAAAAGGAGAGGCCATTCCACGAACTACGAAGAGGTCAACGTGGAGGCAATTAACTCACCCCAACCCTCTCTCCTTTCACGACATCCGCCGAAAATTGAACTCTGAGACGAAATTTTCAAGCACAAGAAGGTCCGCGCGTGCAACCACTTTCCCTAGTACGTGATCACCTAGAACCAGATGCCCGCTCCCACCAGTTCGCCTGGGAGCAGTTTTCCTATGACGAGTTGGCTGCGACGAATGCAGCCCCGTTTACATTGACCCGACGAGGGCGCGTTGAGTAGAAATAAACAGGTTTTTTGGACTCGACGCACTCATGAATTAGCGGACGCGGTGAGTTGAAAAGCCGTCGGGGAGAGTCCGGTCAACTCGCAGGCAGGGGGTGGGCTGAGTCGGCGGGCCGTTGGGAGCTGAATATCGTAATTGCATGATATATAACGCGCCACCGATTGTACCGCGCGGGTAGATTCGCGCTGCAAAATCCGAAAAAATATTGAGACGTCGGCTTTGCCGCGCAAGTGTAAAATAAATGACACTACTTACCTAGAAGAAAGATATTTTATTTTGCGCGTGCAACTGTGGCAGCCAAATATAAATTGTGCTCCGTAAACTTGCTTATCCAGCTCCTGCAGGGAATAAAACTACAGTGGGAAAAATTGAAGCTGTTTGCGATTTCAAGTGTCTTGACTGTCATTATTCTACGTGCGACGGGCTAATTGCAATGGTAGAAAATTGTGTAATAGCTGACCGAAGTATGTCATTCATGAACGAGTGCGCCGAAATTCACTCACGTGATATTGACGGATTTTTTTATTGGATTGAGTTGGAGTTTGGGATGACCTCGTGCCTATATGTCAATGCTGCTGGCCGATTTGGAACCTGTTTCGGTTTTGAGCCCGATTGTAACGCGCACAAAAATGTTAAGGCTAGCTTTTAGCAAAAGAAGGTGCATGCTAGAATCGTAGAGATACGGTAGCTCCTTCTCCGGCAATCCCCCGGCCCCCTCGCCTCGACTCTTTGAATGGAGCTCATACCTTTGAATGGACTCTTTGAATGGAGCTCAATTTGCCCGTGTACACCCGGCCCCTGGGGGTTTCCATAACTTGTGTCACGACACGGGCCACAATGAATGATTCGTTCACCCACTGAGCGTCTTCCGAGAACTGTGGCCATCTCTGCACGTTGTCAGCCGTCTCCGAAGCTTCGGATATTTCTCGCGCTGAGTTATCAGAAGCTTTGGAGGTGGCTGACAATGCCGTGACTAACCAAACGCGTCGCAAATGGGGTATTGTACTGGCTGACTTCCCGAGCAACTGCTGTATTATGCAGAACAGTTCTTAACATTTTTGTTCCCCTTTCCAGACGAGGCCAAAAACTCTTTACCGAGGAATGTCCCGCGAGTCATGTGCACGAGACTGATGGCCACCTTGGTCTTGTACTTCAGGACAAAGAAAATCACCTATTGTGGCAGAAAAACGCAGCGAGGACGCACAGTAGTTATTTGGACGTTAAGTTTGCGCCTAATTTACCTGCGAATTTTCACCTGCAACGCCGCTCGTGCGATAAAACGACCTAGTTTCGTACCTACGCTACGAAGATAGGATGATTTGGAGCACGAGCGGCGTTGCAGCTGCAAATTCGCAGGTAAATCCGACAATAAAAAACGCTCTTAAATGGTGGAATAACATATTTGCCTCCTTCTATTACTGAATGTACAGCTACCACACGAAAGCATTACCTGGGTGTTTCTTTTCCATTCTTTAAGAGTGTGGACGGCGGAGGTGGAAAGCAGAGGAGGGGGGGGGGGGTCTTGTCATTTGTTTTGGGGGTATGGATGAATGAATGGATCTCTAGTGAAGAGTGTTCTGAAGTTGCCGCGTAAATTTCAGTCCAAATGGCCATAACGTATTACAGTCGAGCCCGCTTGCAACGAACTCGACCGTCGTGCTGAATCTGTTCGTTATATCCAAAGGGTGGCAGTGGCGTACGCCGGATTTTGCTTTGGGGTGGTGGGGCGGGCCCAGATGAAAAGAAATGAGAAATAATAACAAACGAAAACTACCAAACAATATTAAACGGAAACAAACAAAATGAATAAATAATAACGAGATCACAAGCAAACAAACCCAAAAACAAATAAAAATGGCTCGTGGTTGATCCAACCTTGAAAATCAACTCGTTCCCGCGACTCCCTGCATGCGGACGCCAAGTGTATCTTTTTCTGCGCGTGAAAACCCGGCACGCATACGGCGGGCGCACTTTAGGGCGCCTCTGGCTGCAGCCATGGAGCTAAATGTGCCGCTAGCCCGCCGGAGTGGAACTTCGGACCCAAAAATAAGTCATACAAGCGGCAAAATAGCTCATAATACTCGTATATGCATAAATGTCCTGGGTCGGCACCTGGAGGTCAAGATCTTCTGTCATTCCTTAAAACTTGTAGACATTGACGGTCTGGGCAGATCGTACACTCTAAGCTGGGTAACCCTTAATAGAGGTATACATTTTCGAATTTTTGTAACCTATAATTTATAAGGTACAAATGTAACCTATATCTTCGTAACCTTTATATACGTATACACGTAAGGGTTACGCAGTTATGGGTTACTTTGCAGCTTTCAGCATGTATACCTTTATATAAGTTACATCTGCCGCCGTCCAAGGCCACAGAAATTGGAAGGTGTGATGTTGCGCGCCAGGCGCGCTTTCGCCGGCGCCGCTGTGGCGACACCCCCAAGGCGCCTTTCCCGCGTGGTAAACAAACATTGCGTTAGTGGAAGATATGTTCGACCATGCTGTCCATTGCGCCGTCTAAACTTTTGCGTCGGGTGTCTTTTCTTCATCCCTTGAATAAACTGCCGGCCACACAGCTGGGGCTAAAAGAGAAATTGCTTTCATAATTCCTAAAACAGCAGTGCCAAAAAGCTTGAAAATGTTCTCTTAATATATATGCATTGCATTACCTGTTCGATAATCGTTACCCAGGTTGTCACCCAAAAATCTTCGTGAGTATTGGCAACGCTTAAGTCCTATAAACAGGCATAACTAAATTTGATGTTTGCATCAGCTTTGTGCCGTTTAAGAAACCGGTATCAAACATGCATGATAGGTCTTTTGCTAAATTGAGCTTTAGTTAAACAACATTAGGCTTTAGTGAAACCAAGCTTGAGTGGAAAGATGCACTTGATAGCATACTCCAAAAGGACGCCAAAGTTATGATAACATAGCCTTAAGCCAAAAATTCTTGTCTGACAACCTAGGACATGATTATCAAAAGCGAATTGCAGTACATGCACACATATTTGCGCATTTAACAGGAGCACATTTCCAGAAGTTTCGAATCGGTAGTTTTGAACATTCACATTTATTATTATGAAACACCTGTGGGCTATTTATTAAAAAGCAAAGCTGCGAACCACCCAACGTTATTATCGTTCCTTAATGAGTATTGGACGAGTGCGGATTCCTGGAAGAATTGGTGATTCCTATATTGCTTTTGACTTCCAGGTAAAATTCGGTTTATTCATATATCCTTATTAAACCTATTTAATAAATGTTGCGTGAACAGCTTCACAAACATGGCCAAATATACAAATTCTTTACCTCAATATTTGCACGGATGTATGCAAAGCATTCCGAATTGTTTGGATACTGCCATTGAACAATTTCAGACGAATTCGAGTTTGAGCTACATTTATAAGATGGTTCTCAGGGGTGCACTTTCCCAGTACAGTGTTGTTGTCATGGTTCCCCACAGAAAAAACGCAGAATGTGGGAAAGTAGAACGAACATTTATTACAAATTCACTTTTTCATACAAAGCAGTGTTTATGGCTATGTTCCCTACATTCTCCGTTTCACTCAGTCTAATATTACACTTGGAATTCACTCGCCTTTACGAATCCATCTTTACACTTCCCTCTTAGGTTCCTCTTTACAGTTCCACCTGAGTTGTGATTCCCACGCCAAGTTATCGTTTTTTATGCAGCACTAACAAGTTTCTAGGCCGATTGCAATCTGTCTTTTGGACAAACTTTAAATGGTATCTATAATTTCCTGCACGAAAAAAGGCGCTTGGAAAAATTCAGAGATAAGCTTCGCAATTTACGTAGTACACAAGCAGGCACAAAATCAGGGCACGCTGAAGATTTCCCGCGGTCATCTTGTTCCCTGCTGCCGCCGATGGGGGTATATATGTGAGGGGCCGTCACTTGGATTTCCCCACCTCGAAGAGCCATCTACAGAAAATTTCAGAAAAAGAACAATATCCAGTGCAACCTTAAGCCCCTCACACCAAACCATAGGCATGTGAAGTACGAAAAATATATTGCACGAAAATGAAGACGGAGACCAGAGAATGAAATGAAAGATCACACCAGAGGAGTGATTTACGGCCTTTCCTAATAATTTCACATCATTTCAGTAATCGTTACACAGAGCAATTTGGCCGCATTGCTCAGAACAACGCGAAGCCACTATAGTCATACCGGCCAACCTTCCCGAATTTTAATCGTGCCGTGTTCCAGTTTATCTCGCGAAATGTTTCTGCATGCTCACCCAGAACAGGCAGAAACTTTGGGCTACGAGATAAACTGACATACATTTGCAAAAGAGAAAACAAAAACGTTTCCGCGCCTTCATG